>NC_137918.1:26189874-26212374 GCF_963457725.1 Sprattus sprattus
CCTCCTCTCATGCTGGCGCCCCGTGCCAACGTGCCCGGCGCCCAGGGGGGCCATAAGCTGATCCAGGCGGGCGGCATCATCCGCGTGGCCAACGTGCCAACCACCAGCCTGCTGGTCAACATGTCACAGGTGAGAACACGCGCCCACGGGAGGGTGGCAGGATGGGGCGCCTGGGGTGGTGTGTGTCTGTGAGTGTGTGTCTGTGAGTGTGTGTCTGTGAGTGTGTGTGTGTGTGTGTGAGTGTGTGAGTGAGTGAGAGAGCGTGTGTGTGTGTGTGTGAGTGTGTGGTGGCGGGGTGTGTCTGTCCAGCCATATGATTTGTGCATTTTCCCGTTGCCATGTCAACCCCAGTCCAGCCCGACCAACATGAAGTCGTCGCTAAACTCCCAGTCGGCGGGCGGCATCGTCGTGGGCAACCATGCCGACTCCCCAGCGAGCCGCCAGGCGGCGGCTAAGCTAGCTCTGAGGAAGCAGCTGGAGAAGACTCTGCTGGAGATCCCGTCCCCCAAGCCCCCCTCCCCCGAACTCAACTTCCTGCCCTCGGCCGCCAACAACGAGTTCATCTACCTGGTGGGGCTGGAGGAGGTGGTGCACAACCTGCTGGGCTCGGGGCGAGGTACACACACACACACACACACACACACACACACACACACACACACACACACACACACACACACACACACACACACACACACACACACCACACACACACACACCACACACACACACACCACACACACACACACCACACACACACACACCACACACACACACACACACACACGCCGTACACACACACACGCCGTACACACACACACGCCGTACACACACACACGCCGTACAGACACACACACAGACACACACACAGACACACACACAGACACACACACAGACACACACACAGACACTTGAAATAAATAGATAGATGAGTAAAATGAATGTCTCTGTCCCATTCTTAAAAAGCTATTTGAAATGGCTCTTTTTCAGGGAATGAGTGGATACATGAATGATAACCAGTTCTCCTGTCTCTGTCCTACAGCCAAACAGGGCTTGCCAGTTGCCGTGGCGACTGCGTCAGCATCAGCATCGTCGCGCGAGCCTCCCACCTGTTCCCAGTGCCACACTGACTTCACCTCCCGCTGGCGCCGGGACAAGGGCGGGGCCTCTCTGTGCGAGCACTGCATGGCGTCCAATCAGAAGAGGGTTCTGAAGGCGGAGCACACCACTCGTCTGAAGGCGGCGTTCGTCAAGGCCCTGCAGCAGGAGCAGGAGATCGAGCAGCGCATCCTGCAGCAAGCTGCCGCTGCCGCCTCCTCTTCCTCACCGCAGACCTCCTCCTCATCCTCCTCAGCCTCCAGCGCCATGCACCTGGCCAAGGCCGAGCAGCTGGTACGCCCGGCGCCACTCAACACTAATACCAGCTCCAGTATTTTGTAAGGGGTGGGAATCTCTTGGCACCTCACGATTCGATTCCGATTCAGAGGTCAACGATTCGATTCTAAACCGATTATCGATTATCAATTCTAAACCGATAAAATAATTCCAGACAGAATAGTTCTAGAGAGAATCGAGAGAAATCAAAGTGTTTTTTTTCCACCCCTTCTTGACACATGTACAGATGTACCGGTACATGTTTATGACTGCTCAGTTTAAGTGCTTTAAGTATGACGATTCGTTTCATTGCCCTTTAAACAAATCGCTTAATACCCTTTGCACGGTCGACCACTCATATCACACTGATTCTCGGTTCAGTTTGGTTGAACGTCAGCCTAAGCTAGACATCACAGCATACTTGTTAAGTTATTTGATAGAGAGTAGAAGGTCCCTTAAAGGCCTGGTCCCTTAAAGGCTTGGTCTCTTAAAGGCTTGGTCTCTTAAAGGCATGGTCTCTTAAAGGCATGGTCTCTTAAAGGCTTGGTCTCTTAAAGGCCTGGTCCCTTAAAGGCTTGGTCTCTTAAAGACATGGTCTCTTAAAGGCTTGGTCTCTTAAAGGCTTGGTCTCTTAAAGGCTTGGTCTCTTAAATGCCTGGTCCCTTAAAGGCCTGGTCCCTTAAAGGCTTGGTCCCTTAAAGGCTTGGTCCCTTAAAGGCCTGGTCCCTTCATCATCCTCTTCCTCTCCCTGCCTCAGGTGGCCCAGCAGATGAAACAGCGCTCGTCTCTCCAGCAGCAGCAGCACCAGATTAGCAGAGCCAACTCCAACATTGCACGTCACCACGCTACCATCAAACAGGTGAGTGTGTGAGTGAGTGTGTGAGTGAGTGAGTGAGTGTGAGTGTGTGAGTGAGTGAGTGTGTGAGTGTGTGAGTGAGTGAGTGAGTGAGTGAGTGAGTGAGTGAGTGAGTGAGTGAGTGAGTGAGTGAGTGAGTGAGTGAGTGAGTGAGTGAGTGAGTGAGTGAGTGAGTGAGTGAGTGAGTGAGGTAGTGAGGTAGTGAGGTAGTGAGTGAGTGAGTGGGTGAGTGGGTGAGTGAGTGAGTGGGTGAGTGGGTGAGTGGGTGAGTGGGTGAGTGGGTGAGTGAGGTAGTGGGTGAGTGGGTGAGTGGGTGAGTGGGTGAATGAGTGAGTGGGTGAGTGGGTGAGTGAGGTAGTGAGTGAGGTGAGTGAGTGAATCAGATTAGCAGAGGCAGCACGAACATTGCCTGCCACCATCAAACAGGTGTGTGTGTGTGTGTGTGTGTGTGTGTGTGTGTGTGCAAGGGACGAAATAATTTAGATCAGAAAGGCCTTTTTGTGTTTGTGAGTCTGTGATTGTGTTTTACATTTTTCTGTTTTCTGACTGGAATGTTATTACTCTCTCTCTCTCTCTCTCTCTCTCTCCCTCTCTCTCTCTCATTCATTCCCTCTCTCCCGTTCTCTCCTTCTCTCTCTCCCGCTCTCTCTCTCTCTCTCTCTCTCTCTCTCTCTCTCTCTCTCATTCATTCATTCCCTCCCTCCTCTCTCTCTCTCTCTCTCTCTCTCTCTCTCTCTCTCTCTCTCTCTCTCTCTCTCTCTCTCCCTCTCTCTCTCTCTCTCTCCCTCTCTCTCTCTCTCTCTCTGCAGTCTCAGGGCTCTGGTCAGCTGTCTCGTAGCGGTGTGCAGTCGTCAGGTGTGGGGGTCGGGGTGCAGCGTGGCGTGACCCACTCCTTCTCTCATTCGTCTCAGCTGCAGAGTGCAGTGGCTGCCGCCGCCCTGGTGGCCAGGCCAGGTAAGCCCGCCTCCGCGCGCGCCAACGCCGGGGGGCGGAGCCACGGTAGCCATGGTAACGCCGCCGTGTGGAGGAAGCCCAGCAGCGTCACCTCAGGTAGACTATGGCCCCGCCCACCACCACCGCCACCCAGAAGCCCCTCCCCCCCCCCCCCCCCCCCCCCAAAATGATCAATGAATGATTGACAGCAAGTTGAGGCCCCTCCCCCTGAGTGTGTATCCTGCTGTGCAGTCCTCTCCAGAGCTGTCCTCCCCCTCCCTGGACGCCCCCCCCCCCCCCCCCCCCCGGGCCAGCTCACACTCTTCCTTTCTGCTCTGCATCTTCCTCACCGTCATCATCATCATCATCATCATCGCTTCTCAACACATTCAGTAGTCACGGTTTACTCCCATCACTCCTCACTTTCTTTCTTTTTATGTCTTTGCTTTTTTTTTTTTTTCTAATTTTTCCCATCTCCTGCTCTCAATCTTTTATAATTAATCTTTTTTTTTTGCTTTTTCTTAAGTTAAATCTTTTTCTCTCTCTGCCCTCTGTGGACAGTCTGGAGAGGGTAGACCCTGCTTGCCCCTGGTCTCCCGGGCCCTCTGGTGCCCTCTAGTGGTCAATCACAGACACAGACGCAATGGTTCCAATCTCTTGGTCAGCCCTGCCCCACTGATCACACACACGCACATAAGCCCTCTCAGTGTCCGCATCAGCAACGTCTGAACACACACACACACACACACACACACACACCACGCGCACACACACACAGACACACGCACACACAGACACACGCACACCTGCCCTCAGTGTGACCCAATGCGTAAGAGATTCCTAGTCAGAATGGCGGTATAAAGTCTAAGCTATCAAAATCAGAACGGTCCAAATCAAGCACAACTGAAATCCCAGGCGTGACAATCTGTGACGTCAAGGTGGAGCGTCATGGCAACCCTTTCTCCTCTGACTCGTGCTGGGCTTTTTCACGCTGCTCCCCCTCCCTCCCTCCCTCCCTCCCTCCCTCCAGGGGCGGCCGACTCGGACGGCTCTGGCTCTGATCCGGCTCTGATCCGGCTCTGATCTGGCTCTGATCTGGCTCTGATCCGGCTCTGATCCGGCTCTGATCCGGCTCTGGTCCGGCTCTGATCTGGCTCTGATCTGGCTCTGATCTGGCTCTGATCTGGCTCTGATCCGGCTCTGATCCGGCTCTGGTCCGGCTCTGATCCGGCTCTGATCTGGCTCTGATCTGGCTCTGATCTGGCTCTGATCCGGCTCTGATCCGGCTCTGATCCGGCTCTGATCTGGCTCTGATCCGGCTCTGGGTCTGCAGTTCCCCTCCCTCCCCCTGCATGAGCAACGGTGTCTCCCTTCAGAATGCTGCTGAAACATGCGGCTGAGGCTGGTGCAGTCTCTGACATAGATATGCAGTACCAGGCAAAAGTTTGGACACACTTTCTCATTTTTACTTTTATTATTTTCTACATTGTAGATAACTTTTTTTATGTTTAGTACATCATTACATATGTGTTATTTTGTACTCTAAATTTCTTCAGCATTAATCTGCAATGTAGAAAATAATAAGAGTAAAGGAAACACTTCTCTAAAAAATTAAAAAGGCGTGTCCAAACTTTTGACTGGTACTGTATATAAAGGCTAGGTGTCTCGTCCAACGGAGTCGAACGTCCACACATGGCGGCCATCTTGCTCCAGTAAGCTCGCTCACCCATAACAATGTGTTGGTACTTTTTAAATAACCATAATTTTCTCACTTTTCAACGGATTTACAAATGGTTTGGTTACTTACAAACGTTATTATTGTGGTTATAATTCTGGATGTTTTTTGGGTATTTTTTTAGAGAATAATATTATTATTAATAAGTATGCAGTGTCATAACTACATCTCTGACGTTTATAACAAACCAAACCATAAAAAAAAATTGAGCAAGTTATAGTTATTTAAAAAGTACCAACACATTGTTATGGGTGAGCGAGCTTACTGGAGCAAGATGGCCGCCATGTGCGGACGTTCGACTCCGTTGGCCCACAATATAGCCTTTATATACTATATCTATGGTCTCTGCTGCATTAATGTTTGTGTATGTGTCTGTCTGACTGTCTGTCTGTCTGTCTGTCTGTCTGTCTGTATTTGAGCATGCATGCATGGTCGTGTTTGCGTTAGTCCACAGATGGTTCCTAGACCATGTGTTGGTGCACTGCTTTAAACCTCAGTATTAAACTGCTTTGTGAAAGTAATTGAGCCTGAACGACTGGAACTGAGCATTGAAATGAATAGACTGTGTGTGTTCTCACAAGGTAAGGGTTCACTACAGCAACATACATGCCTGCTGTGGTCTGTGGCACTCCACAATAAGACAGCTTAATCAGATGGCTACGAGCCATCATGTCACTGACTTTGTCTTTTGTCTTTTGTGTCTGTGTGTGTCTGTGTGTGTCTGTGTGTGTGTGTGTGTGTGTGTCTCCAGGCGTCACCATGGCCTATGTGAACCCCAGCCTGTCGGTACACAAGACGTCTTCCTCGGCCGTGGAGCGTCAGAGAGAGTACCTGCTGGACATGCTCCCCTCCAGAACCCTCTCCCAGACCGCCAACACCTGGAAATAATCCCCGATTTCATCTTCATCATCTTCACACCTCTCCCCCCCACCCCTCAGCTCGCGTCCTTCATCTCTTCTCCTCCGCTCTCTCCGCCTCTCCAGGAAATGATGTCATGATCTCCTCCTCTCTTCAGCTTGACATTATTGTAAGCACAGCCCTCCACCATCCCACAATCCTTTGCGCTCCTCAGATGTTGGCTGCACCTCAAACAGAGCTGGTGACGAGCTTCTGAGGCTGCACTCTGATTCGCTGGCCCCTCCCCTCTGTTCTTGAGCAGGGAGGGGCTACACGTGGATGGGGCGGGGTGTTGCTCCAGCCCCGCCCACATTTATTTAGATGATTTTTTGTTTGTTTGTTTTGTTTCGGGAGCGCAACCGTTTCCAGCGGTCGTCATGGTCCCTCCCACACCTTGGGATATGAATATTGTTGTTATGGGTTTTTTTTTTCTACTGGAATAAAATGAAATAATGATGAAAAAAAAAATACAAAGACAAAAAAGACTTTACAAAAAGATGATCAAGGAGAAGTCTGAGAAAAAGGATTTTAAATGGAAGAATGATGAAAATAAATAAATAAATAAATAAATAAATAAATGACTAAAGCGTGTAAGGGCTTCCACGACGTCTGTTCTCACAGGACCTTTGCTTGCCGCTCTTCAGACCGGAGTCAGGAGCGCTCGCTTCCCTTCGGAACTGGTGTGTGTGTGTGTGTGTGTGTGTGTGTGTGTGTGTGTCGGTCCCGGTCCCGCTTTTACCCTTGTCTTTTCGCAAACCCAACAAACTGAATCGTGAATCGAGAGCCCGGAGTGGACGGTTTTTGTTTTTGTAATAAAGCCACCCTCCATTGGCTTGGACAGCTGCCAATCACGGTGACAGGATTGCCCCGCCTCAGTGTCTCCGCCTCTGGGCTTATCACACAAACCAACGTTCAGACGGAACATAACGACAATAAAGACTAACTCTGCTGGTGGGGAGTCATGGAGTCGTGACCCCCCCACACACTGGCCAGGGTGCCGTACGGTGGGAGCAGCGTCACCATGGTGATGGCGTTTGTGACGGTAACTTACGTTGCCTTGTGGTCGGCCGATTTGTTTCCGATCACTGGACTGTTCATAAAGGAAAACGAAGTCTTAATAGTCTTTTCAAGATGCTCATGTCAGATGCTTGGGCAACTGTTAGACCCCCTGTCACATGACCAGACTCTCACAAGCTTGTTGTCATTTCTTTCTTTGTGTTGTTATTGTTCGTCATTGTTTTCCCCCGATCCTTGTACTGCGCAGCGTGAACGGACTGTGTTCAGATGGGCCGTACCGCCTCTATGGAGAGGTTTTGTGTGTGAGCTCAGGGGGTGTGTGTGTGTGTGTGTGTGTGAGCCCGGACTGCTCACACTCTTTATGCACAGCAAAGGGGTCTGTACTTCACACAAGGATTGGCAGGGGGTCGAAGTTCAAAGTTCACCTGAACGGACCCTTCAGGCCACCCTGTAGATACTGCTCCATGTTAAAAGAGTGGGGGGGGGGGGGGAGCTGTGTTTATATTGTTCTATTTTTATTTGAGTTTCTGCTTAGGCTTGTTTTGTTTGCGTTAAGGGTCTTGTATGCCATATTTATTTTGGAGTTATACTTTGTGATGGGGAGTTATTGGGATAACAGATCTTTTCTTTGTCATTACTCTCCTCTCATCCGCTGTTGGGGGGGGGGGGGACGTGGTCTCCGGTCTCCATAGCAACCCCTGTCCCCACCCCTCATGACGGCATAAATACTGTTTTCTGGGTTCACCCATTCCTAAGTACAGGCCACTCTGGCCGTGATGCTGGTGCAGGCTATAGCCGGGTCTGTGCCCTGGTGTCTGGGGCTGCTGTGTGGGGGAGTCTGGGACTGGTGTGGACATGGAGAATGGCCTCTCAACACACACACACACACACACACACACACACACACACACACACACACACACACACACAATGGCCTCTCTCTCGCTTCAACCCTGAGCTGTTGATGTTGATGAGCGTTTCTATGGTCACAGACATCAATGTTGAGTATGACTGTGCTGCTTGCGGTCACCAGGAGCTTTCTGATTGGCTGTTGGGGAGAGCATGTCCAAATTTGCAACAATGCCAACCTGGTTCGCCCCTTTATATATACACACACACACACACACACACACACACACACATCCCTGCTGCACAAAAGCGTGTTTTGGGGTTCTTCATGTTGGTCTGTTGCCTCTTCTAATCATGTCTCATTGTGGATATCTGCACTTGTGTTGTGGTGCTCCCTGATGGCCATGCTGTGTCTGCCGTTAGAGAGGTCAAGTCTACTGTGCATTACATGCCTCTCCCCAGCCAATCGCAGCCTTTCTGGCTTCAGCCAATCAGAGTGGGTCAAATTCACTGTCCTGGATGCTGCTGTCCAATGATGTCGCATCATTCCGTCGCCCCCGGGTTTTCTGAGTAGCGTAACCGAAAGGCCCCCTCGGCCTCCTTGTCTGCAGATGTAATAAATCAATGTTCCAACTTGTTTCTCTTTTTGTTTCTGTTTTTTTTTTTGGCATTGTTTTCTTTCTGGTTCTATGAGAAAAAAAAGTGATAATAAAATAATTTTAACCCTTTCATTTTGGGTCTCTGGTCTGTGTGCTGCTTTGGTATGGGTCAACTTCATTTCTGAATAGAACATGGGGTCATTCCATGACCTTTGAACTATGGGCATCCACCACGACATCTCACAATCTTTTGCCTTGACAAATACACTGTGATGACGTATCTTAGCTTGACTGTTCTCTCCCTTGTACGTCACTTTGGACAAAAGCGTCTGCTAAATGACTAAATGTTAATGTAATGTATCCCAAAAATGTAGCTTCCTACTCCAAAAAATGTTTCTGTTTAGAAATGATCTAGGAATCGTTAGTAGGTGGTTTTCAGTGACCGCCATGTTTCTGACCCTTGGAGCTTAACTTGGCACATAACGCATGCGTGGACACTTAAAGAATGAATAGCATCTGGTATGATTAAAGCATTAACACTCTAAGGTCCAAGGCCTTTTAGACTTTTCTAAGTTGTCTGACATGCCTTGATGTTTTTGTACATTTTGCTTAACTCAAAACATTGATGCACAAATGGAATATATGATTCTATTCTAGAAGACCTCAGCAATAATATCATGTAAGTAAAAGGAATGTAGTGAAAAAAAGTTTAATTTAAATCAAATGTAAACATACCCTTGGAAAAACCTTGTTTCAGAGGTGCTCAGACTTTGTACAAAAACACATTGTAAAGATTTATTCACAAGACTTTTTATTTCTGAGCCTTGTAAACATAGGTGTTGGCTAAACACATGTTAGTTTAGCATTCAGAAAGGATGTCTTGTTTCACTACCACATATTTATAATTTCAGAGTGTCCTGTGCCATTCCTAAATCTGTGCCCCTACAAATGCATATTGATGAGTTGGTGTGAACAAACCTGTGACACCTCTCGCAAAGACAAAGGCAATATCCTAATGGCCCTAGAATGTCTTTGTGACCCAAAACCCCCGGAGTGAATCTTGCCACACCATGAACCAATGGAGATCACTGAATCACCATCCCCTTATCATATGAATAGCTGTCATTTGCTAATGGGTGGGTCCTTAGCAGCAGAAACCCCACTCAGATACTAGAAAGTGCAACACATCAGTTCTATTCCCCTGACAAAGTGCTTATTTATTTTAAAATTTTGAACTGTATATATTATAAAAGAAAAGGGTTCAATGTTTCCGTGGTTGTTCTTTTTATGTCTCTAAGACGAAAACTCGCGGAGCTTAAAACAGTTTTTGACAAAAAAATAAAAATATCCCGGACGAGGGATATAGACCTTAGACAGTTAATGTGAGTACAGTGTCAACCCAAAATAAAAGAACAGCTTTTTCTTTTCTCTTTTTTGGTTGGGTAATGTCCAGGGAGAGCAGTGGCGGAGGACTTAAGCAACCTTGTGATTAGTGTGTTAGTGGAGTTATACAATACGTAGGCCTAACTTCCTAAAGTTGTTTTTATACATCGGAGTACTTTATCTTAATTGTTGTTCACGATTGTCTATTCGCATATTAATAATTACGAAATATCCAGGTGTTATTTATTTCACCCTTTATCCCACTTGGTATTTTTCTCAACTGCACCGTTTTGTTTCTCCGATTCAGCAGGGGGCGCTCAAGTATTAGCATTACTCAAATGAATGTCACTTTAGACGCCGAATGTTGACTGTTCAGCATCGAGCAAGATGGCGTCGGCCAAGGTGAAGCAGGACATGCCTCCTCCGGGAGGCTATGGACCCGTTCAGTATAAGAGAAATCTGCCCACTCGAGGGCCCTCTGGTTAGTAGTATAATAAGAGTAATGTTAAGGTACCTGTGGTAATGAAATCTAAGGTGGGAGACAGAAAAGACTTCATACAGTCAAGATCCAACGGAGCTTGAGGAGCGTTAGCTACCGTTAGCTAGCTATCGATAGTATGTTAACCCCAGCCCCGAGATTAACCCTAAACGTATACTGTTGTTACTTAATTTTCACACATTCACATACACAGCTCATCCGTGGTGTTTATCAACAAATGTAACTGTAAAGTTGAACAGGCGCGTAATGTCAGCGTTTGTTATCTGTCCAGCTAACTTAACAACAGTTAAGGCAACGTTAGCTGGGGTTGACTTGACATTCAGCCTTGTTCCAAGATTAAAATATTCCGCAACACATCTCTTCATATTATACGTAATGCCTTTTACCGTATGTTCAATGTGGATGTTAAGAGTCAGGGTCAGGCGATGGTAACTTCGCTACCAAGGAGAAGAGATCAGCCACCACATAATTTGCTACATTGAACAAGCTAACACTACCTACTGTGTCATCTATATTACAATGAATGCAGAATGTCTTGGAATAACTGAATGCGTTGGGTCTTGCAGGTTATGCCATGTTCGGGATTGGCATCGGGGTTATGGTTTTTGGATACTGGAGGATTGTGAAGTGGAACCGCGAGAGGAGGTTAGTGTAAACCAACTTCCTCCCAGAGGATGAGAATGCCGTGAGAATCAAAGTCAGTAATGGTGCTTGACTGGGTGGTGGATGGCGTGTTTGCAGTACCAGTGTCTGCTGTGAAGCAGTTTCATTAAAGCTGTGAGCTCACGTGTCTTTGTTCTGCGGCTCTGTCTGTCTCTGTGTGTGTGTGTGTGTGTGTGTGTGTGTGTGGCAGGAGGTTGCTTATAGAGGACCTGGAGGCCCGCATCGCCCTCTTGCCACTTTTGCAGGCAGAATCTGATCGCAGGTGAGTCCTGTTACTTCATGCAATGAGCCACACGTCATTAGAAGCCATTGCTATTTGAACAAAAGTACTGAAAATCTACGATTTCAATGTTGCAGGCACTTAAGTCTTGTCTCGGTTGACGTTCATTTCCGACTGATGTTGTTTTCCAACACTTTATTTCTCCTGTCTCTTACTCTATCTGTTTCCCTCCTGTCTGTGTTGTTTCACTATGGATGTGTGTGTCTCTCTCTTTCTCTCTCTCTCCCTCCGTCTTCCTCTCTTTCTATCTGTCTCTCTCTCTGTCAGGACACTTCGGCTGATGCGGGAGAATCTGGAGGAGGAGGCGGTCATCATGAAGGATGTTCCTGGCTGGAAGGTATGACATGCTCGGCCATGTTCCCTCTTCACCCCCTCGTCCTCTTCCTCCTCTCCTCCCCCCCATTAACGCATTAAGGGCAGAGGTTGCTGCTGGTGCAAGAACGTGACCTAGGGTTATGTGTAGGTTACCATGTGAACGTGACCTAGGGTTATGTGTAGGTTACCATGTGAACGTGACCTAGGGTTATGTGTAGGTTACCATGTGAACGTGACCTAGGGTTATGTGTAGGTTACCATGTGAACGGGACCTAGGGTTATGTGTAGGTTACCATGTGAACGTGACCTAGGGTTATGTGTAGGTTACCATGTGAACGTGACCTAGGGTTATGTGTAGGTTACCATGTGAACGGGGCCTAGGGTTAGGTGTAGGTTACCATGGGAACGGGACCTAGGGTTATGTCTAGGTTACCATGGGAACGGGGCCTAGGGTTAGGTGTAGGTTACCATGGGAACGGGACCTAGGGTTATGTGTAGGTTACCATGTGAACGGGGCCTAGGGTTAGGTGTAGGTTACCATGGGAACTGTGGTATAAAGGTGAAGTAGAATTCATAAGGACTTCATAAGGAAAAGAGAAGCTAACGCTACAAAGAATTGTGGGACAGTATTACCTCCTTTCCTTGGGTAAAGGATGGTCCAGTGTGCCCTATCCAAAGGAGATGAGCAAGGAAGCATTGAAGCACCGCTCCTCAGCATTTAGAGAATGCAACCAGCTCCCATCATGGCTGCCACTTAGATACGATCAGTCATTTCACTCAGTTAGGAACCTTTTTTAAACAAAAAAGACAGCAGCGTTGAGCTAAAGTGTTTTGTGATGGCCCAGCTCACGTGGGTCATATTACCCAGAGGTGTTCAATTCTGGCCTCTACCTTTCTCTGTCAGCCAGAGTTGTTAAATATTGGCCTCTACCTTTCTCTCAGTCAGCCAGAGGTGTTCAATACTGGCCTCTACCTTTCTCTTAGTCAGCCAGAGATGTTAAATACTGGCCTCTACCTTTCTCTCAGTCAGCCAGAGGTGTTAAATACTGGCCTCTACCTCTCTCTGTCAGCCAGAGGTGAGATATGTCTCTGCCTCAAAGTTACATTCATAGGTTTTTGCCGAGATGGTAATAGTTAAGGAAGGTATATATTTGTGAAATTGTCTACTTGACGAAAGAGGGTAATAACTGCCCTGTTATTAGTAGTAGAGTGTTGAAGATTCTGATACTGGTAGTTTGAAGTCATTGCACTCTTTGATTGAAATTGAAACGATGGCAGTAGATGTAGGCCTGCCATGAACTGTGTACTGTTAGTGTGTTAAGATTGTAAGCTCAGGGAAGGCATACAACCACAGTTGGTTCCAACATCAGGTTTTCAGTGCACCTGTCTGCTGATCGGCTATGGCAGCACCTGTCTGCTGGTTGGCTATGGGGCAATGGCAGCACCTGTCTGCTGGTTGGCTATCGGGCTATGGCAGCACCTGTCTGCTGGTTGGCTATGGGGCAATGGCAGCACCTGTCTGCTGGTCAGTCCTGGGGCTATAGAAGCACCTGTCAGTTTCTCCTGAACCCTTGTGTTGTCTGCAATTAAATCAGTGGTCGCTGTGGAGGATGCTAAATGGCCCTGTCTGTTGGCCCTACCTGTCTGTCTGTTAGCCCTACCTGTCTGTTATCCCTACCTGTCTGTCTGTTATCCCTACCTGTCTGTCTGTTAGCCCTCACTGTCTGTATGTTAGCCCTACCTGTCTGTTATCCCTACCTACCTGTCTGTTAGCGCTACCTGTCTGTTAGCCCTACCTGTCTGTCTGTTAGCCCTACCATTCTGTTATCCCTACCTGTCTGTCTGTTATCCCTACCTGTCTGTCTGTTAGCCCTACCTGTCTGTCTGTTAGCCCTACCTGTCTGTTATCCCTACCTGTCTGTCTGTTATCCCTACCTGTCTGTTAGCGCTACCTGTCTGTTAGCCCTACCTGTCTGTTATCCCTACCTGTCTGTTAGCGCTACCTGTCTGTTAGCCCTACCTGTCTGTTAGCACTACCTGTCCCTTGACTGAGGCCAAGTGAGATAAGTGCACCGTTTCTTTTTATCATGTTCTACCCCCTTTCCTTAGTGTGACGTCTGTTTCCCACTCGTCCCCTTCTCTCCTTCACTGCTCTTTTGGTTTTTTAATTTAAATAAGATTTTTTTTTGCATGAGTCAAGGACCGGGGTTGAAGGGGAGAGAGGAATTAAAAGGGGGGGGGACAGAATGAGCTAAAGAATCAGAATCATTGTGGCTGGAAGTCCATGTTTACCCAGAGTGTGTGTGTGTGTGTGTGTGTGTGTGTGTGTGTGTGTGTGTGTGTGTGTGTGTGTGTGTGTGTGTGTGTGTGTGTGTGTGTGTGTGTGTGTGTGTGTGTGTGTGTGTGTGTGTGTGTGTGTGTGTGTGTGGCAGGTGGGGGAGAACATGTTCCACACGGAGCGCTGGGTGGCTCCCACCCTGGACGAGCTCTACAACCTGCGGCTGCGCGAGGAGCTCATACAGAAGAAGTTTGACTTCCTCAAGTACATGTAACCACCTCACCATCCTCGGACACGCCCTCTACTGCCCCCCAGAGGCCAGGGCAACACCCCCGCCCCCGCCCCCGCCCCCACCTCCACCCACGGGATCGATGGACCCAAGAGGCCAGAGGCATTGTCTGTACTGACTGTAAATGTATCAAATATTAAATATCCTCTTTTTTTTCTCTACCACCCTCATCTCGTGGTGATCCTTTGAGTGCAGTGGCTGGAGTGTGGATTAGGTGGTTCATTATGATTGGGGGGGGGGGGGGGGGGGTATATTACAGGGCCCTCAGTGTCAACAGATGCCTTGAGTTCTTCAGAAGCACTAATGAATAAATAAAGCCCCAGGGGACTGAGAGTAGGAGCAGAACACCTGACATGATATTTGACATGTTGTGCACACGGCACGCTCTATTGTAAATGTCACAAAGCAATGCCACCAGAGGTCGGAGATGACACTGTTGGTGAGCAGCTCCCATCTACACCAAGCCAGGGGGTAAACTGTCTAAAGGGTAAAAGGTCTTAATGACTTAAGGGGATGATCAATACAATGTGCTATTCATGGGGAGAAAGAAGTAGAGATGGTTACCTTTTGTTTTTCAGGAGATAGGCTAGAGATTCAGGGTAAGCTTATGTACAATTACTAAACTTATAGAAAGCCATTTTACATTCTGTTTATGTCTATGTAGCCTATTGGATGTTTTTAATTTTTGGAAGAGGGGGAAAAAAAACCTATCATTTGAAATGATTTGGCGAACATCAGTCTTTTTACCAGGGCATATTAGAATTCTCAACCTAATGTTATAAACAAATTAACTGACTGGGCTAGAATATAGACTTATTTTTATCGTAGACTATTTTTACGATAGTGAATTACATGGTTATTTACTATGTTAAATTACATTCTAAAGTAAGTCATGTTTAGACGCTATGAAACGAATGCTGTCAATGTTTCATTATCATTTGATGTCGTCTTCTATTTAAAGTAGTTAGCATATCACATATAGTCCCATGGCCCGGAACATAAATTAAACAAAAATACTTTCATCTGGTTATATACATGAACTAAGATGAAAACGACACCACTTATCCAAATGTATTATATTCCGCCCTTGTACCTACTGTAGGCCGACAAGTAATACAAAAACCTACACACTACCGAGATTTAAGAAGATGCCTCTGGTTTCACGCTGAAGACTTTTGGCGCGTTTTACCTGGTTTGCCGCCCATCCCAGGAGTTTCAGTTTTCAACCAGGTCCGCATCAGATGCCGCCAACAATTTCACTATTTTCAATCAGGTCCGCTTTGAGAGTATATATACCGACCCTTGAGTGGCGAAAAGCACACTCGATCAGTTTCTTCGACTAACGAAAAAGTATCTTCAGAAGCCAGGAACTCCTCAAGATGCCCGAAGTAGCGAAGACTGCACCCAAGAAAGGCTCAAAGAAATCTGTGGTGAAGCCGCTTGGCAAGAGCGGGAAGAAGCGCAGGAGGTCCAGGAAGGAGAGCTATGGCATCTACATCTACAAAGTGATGAAGCAGGTTCATCCCGACACCGGAATCTCCTCCAAGGCGATGGGCATCATGAACTCTTTTGTCAACGACATCTTTGAGCGCATCGCCGGAGAGTCTTCTCGTCTCGCTCATTACAACAAGCGTTCGACGATCACCTCCAGGGAGATCCAGACCGCTGTCCGCCTGTTGCTTCCCGGCGAACTGGCCAAGCACGCCGTGTCCGAGGGAACCAAGGCCGTGACCAAATACACCAGCTCCAAGTAGACCTCCATCTTTCATTTCAAACCCAACGGCTCTTTTAAGAGCCACCCACATATTCTCTAAAAGCTTTTACCGATGAGAATGTTTTGTTTTAGTGTGGCGCGTTCATTGCCACCTCACTACCCTGGTCTAGCTGGAATAATATACTAATTTATATTCTAGAGGTAAGTTGTATGCCGCTTGTCAATGCAGTTATAACGGCAAGTGACTACTGATATCAGCGTACAATTTTAAGGGTTGTAATTTTCGGATTGCATCTTTGATATAATGACTTAAATATATATTTAGAGTTGGTTGACATTTGGGTTACTTTTATGGGCGTTGGGGCATTCCGCATAGACTACCAACATTGTAGCAATAGGCTAGGTGCACGAAATACTCAGTGTGGGCTGTTTGTTTCCTGTTTAGCCAGGTGTGTTTGAACCTGCCAATATTCTGAATGTAATTAGTGTCTACACGTCCTTCTTTATCGTAACGCTGATTCACTAGGTGCAACACCTAACCAGGTCCGTGTAGACGCTAATTACATTCAGAATAGCGGCAGGTTCAAATACACCTGGCTAAACAGGAAACAAACAGCCCACAATGAGTATTTCGTGCACCTAGCCTATATGGAAGTCGGAGTCCCATCTTATCAACAGGTGTTTGTAATTTATCTTCAACGACTTGAGAATGAGTATAGAACATAATGTCGGCGCTTTGCCGGGCACCTTTAGCTCGCTTTCCTCCGAAGTGACGAGTCAACTGAACGTCTTTAGACATGATGGGTGACCTAACCGTGGATGGAGCACACATTTGTATCCTCAAATAGACCAAACAAGTATTTTTATTTATTCTTTATTTATTCAAGTATGCCTCGCTAGCCTCCTAAAATGGCAGAAGCGATCTTGAAGTCCCAAGCCATCCCGCCTAGAAGGTGCTGGTGGAAGGCTAGCTTTCTTAGAACCGATGATTCTATCGTAGACGGCAACTGCTTCAGACCTGAAGCGGTGAGGCCTGGATCACGCCACTCGGTAGCGAGTTGCTTACTTGGCGCTTTACGACCAGTTGACCTCCAAGCCGTCTGCTTGGTTCTTGCAATCGCTGCTTTCTTCATCTGTCTCTGTGTTTCCCAATGCCTTTTCAACGGATTTATATCTCGATTTAGTGGGTGAGGTTTATGACTGCATTCCCGCGACTATCATCTTCGGTTGTTATTGTAGCTCTCTGTGCAGTTGACGAGTATTTTTGTGTCCACACAGAAAGAGATGCAGATCCAAACAAAGATGAGCCCTGTAAACGGTGCTCTCTCTATCTCTCTCAAATGTTTAGTTCCTACAAAATAAGGTGAGTAAGGTCTACTGATGAGTTAGTCAGCGTTGCCATGGTGATGACTTGATTGATGATTCAATGATTCTGCACTGCTTTGGACAATGGGCCTTAAACCTCACTGTAGAGGGTTTGTCCAATTGGCGTCAAATGTGCCTGCATTAATCCCCATTAATAGACTACTTATTTTTCAAGGTATAGTCGATCTCTCAAGCTAGTCTGCCACGACACACACCTGAAGCCAAATCTACCTGGATGGTGAAATAACACATTGATGCTTTGTAGACACTTGTACTTACTGACCCACACACACACGTTAACTTTAATGGAGTATAATTATACAATCATTGACGTTTTCATTTTGTATTACATCAATTCAGTAATGCTTGTTTGGTCAACCTAACATTGAAAATACATTCAACTACAACACCTCATCACAAGCGTTGGGTGTTGCATTTAATGTGTGTGTGTGTGTGTGTGTGTGTGTGTGTGTGTGTGTGTGAGCGAGCGAGCGAGCGAGCATTGATCCATGATGTTGATGATGCATGTCATGAAATGGAACATGAGACATTATCATAATGGGTACCTGTGTCTGAGTGTATTATCATCTCAAGTGAGACTAGATTGCCATTCGTGAATGGCTTGTTTGAATACACTGCTCAGTGGCGCACCCTTGTGTAATCGTAGGTGCCATGCCTGCCATAGCTCAGGTACGCCACTGGTCACTGATCTTCTGTTCTTCTGCCCTCACGTCTCCCTCTCTCCACTCCTGCTGTTCAGTGTTGTTTTGCTCTGCTGTGGTTTGACTGTGTGTGTGTGTGTGTGTGTGTGTGTGTGTGTGTGTGTGTGTGTGTGTGTGGCAACAGAAGTGAGCTTCCCTGCTTGACCTTCCCGAGGTCATCACGCCAGCTGGTACTTCGGCCTAAGCACATACCACTACATTTCACACTTAAACCACAACTTTAAGTAACACAACATGTGCAACAATTTTGATACTTTTTGAGATATGGATTTATAGGCAACTAGTTTTGAATTTTGATAGCATATGGTCATGTGAAGGACAGCTAAACACCTGTGTCTTTCCCACAAATCATCCAGGATATGCCCTATGTAGTTCTGTGTTTCCTGGATGGAACACCCTGCAAAAATGGGAGAAAAGCTTCGACAGCAGGACATTGCCAGCTATACTGCCAAAAGACACCAGTTAGTGAGTTGACACTCCTTATTACTGCTTTAACACAAGTGTAAAGTACAAACTTGAAATCTATGTTTCAAGACGTAGATTGAACAAAACGTTTCTTGTGTGAGAGATGGCCTATCTTGCATGTTACTGTGAGGTGAAAATCAGAAGTTTGAGAGTTGGCAACAACACTGTATGTTGTAGGTGTGCCTATATCAGCCTAATTGCCCCTACACTGTATGTTGTAGTCAAGTCTTTTATTGTCAGGTACACAGAACAACAGAGTCGGACTGGGCACTGAAATTCTTAGGACAGGACACCATACCACACTACCATAACATAACAAGACATAACATATAAACATATAAGTTCTCCAACATGATATAACACAGCAGAACTTAACAATACGACTTAACATTAGATAAACATATGAAAAGACAGAGTAGTAGACCTACTATATCATCTATAGGTGTGCCTATAGCAGTTGAATTGCTTCAGCAGTTGAATTATATCAGCCTAATTGCCCCTACACTGTTGTAGGTGTGCCTATAGCAGTTTAACTGCCCCTTCACTGTATGTTGTAGGTTTGCCTATAACAGCCTAATTGCCCCTACACTGTATGTTGTAGGTGTCCCTATAGTAGTTTAATTGCCCCTACACTGTATGTTGTAGGTGTGCCTATATCAGCCTAAATTGCCCCTACACTGTTGTAGGTGTGCCTATAGCAGTTTAACTGCCCCTATACTGTTGTAGGTGTGCCTATAGCAGTTTAACTGCCCCTTCACTGTATGTTGTGGGTTTGCCTATAACAGCCTAATTGCCCCTACACTGTATGTTGTAGGTGTGCTTATATCAGCCTAATTGCCCCTACACTGTATGTTGTACACTGGGCAAAATAGGCTGGAATCCGGAGATCTTGTGTTAGGAAATTTCCAATGACAAAGCACATCTCCGGAGTAGATTTTGGTCATATCCGGACTAATTAAAAATCCGGGAAAATATTGATGATTTCTGGCTCCGGATATGTGAATGCAAGTTTCCGGAGATCTGGTGACTAGATATTTCAACTTATGAACCCCATGCGCCAGAGTCCTCCTATCGCATCCATTGGATCAACGCATTCAGAGTGCTTGCTACGGGGTTTCAAGACTCACTCTTCAGGGAATTGACCGTTGGCAACATTTCGCTGAAGGTAAGAGGCTATGGTGTCAGTCTGAGTAGTGTAAATTAAGATGACTATTATATCTGCTGGCTTCTTTGGTCTAAATTCAACATGTTGAGACTGTACAACTAAAGCAAGCGTGGTTTAGTTGGTCAAATCGTTTTAGGCTAGCTTAATAAGATAGCGAGCTAAGGTAGCTAGCAAGTCATTAACTAGGGGTTTAACGCGATATAGTTTTCGCTGTTTCGTTAGGGCTGTTTTAGCCACCCATATATACATATAAGTCGTTCACTAATTTGCTTGCCGGTCTTGTAAAGTTACTGTAATAAATATTTTGCTAGCTTGCTAAGGGCGCTCAGTCAGAACCGTTAACAATCAGAAAAAAACAACCGGGAAATGTTGGTAGTGCTTACACACGTCAGTTTAATATTCGGAACAACCGTCATGTACTTTGTGTGGTCTATATTATAATATCATACATATAATGATGATTGAGTAGAATATAATATTTTGTGTTGAAATGTCGCTGTTTCCAAAAGCTGGTTCTCTTGACCGGTCTTCCCATTTAATGTAGTGTCATGATACATGACATGATAGCCTGTTAGAGGGGATGGAATGTATTTTGCTAGCTTGCTCAGTCATTCTACAGACATCCTCAGATTTGTATCATTATAGTCATACAAATAATGAATACGATAATATTTGTATTATAACTTTCATTAAATTGATTGAATATGTACGGTAACTGTTACTGTTGTTCCGAATATTAAACCGACGAATATGTTGGCAGCCCTAACATATTCGTCAGTTTAATATTCGGAATAACAGTAACCGTACATATTCAATCAATTTAATGAAAACTATGATACCAATATTATCGTGTTCATTATTTGTATTACTTTAATTATACAAATCCGAGGATGCCTGTAGAATTGATGTGAACAATCACCAACGATTTCTCCAAAAATGTAAAATGTATGATTTATTTATTTATTTTTTTTAGATTTTTCACACTTTGTGACTCTTTCTCTCTTTCTTTTTTTCTTGCAGATTTTAAATGCAGTGGCAGTGCAAGCTCGTGGATACGCAACAAGGAATCGAGGTTTGCTTATTAAACACTATAGACTAAATCATGATTCCTTTGTAAGAAACCATGCACTTCCAGACATAGCTACTCCAAATTCTGTTCCATTGCTCTGTTTAAATCCTTGTACAGTATTCTGTTCGGTTCATGCATGATTCAGGTACAAAAAGACAGTTGTTGTGAAGGGGTGGGATTATTTGGACATAAATTTAATAGATTGAGCATCAACGTACACTTTTCCCCTCATCATGTAATTGCATTGCGCTTAAAATTAATTGATCTTCAATGCACTTATACATAGGTCTGTTTCATTCATACAAACTTTTCTAACTTATTGCCTGTTCACATTACTGTATTTTATTGTTGTTCAGTTTCAAGCCGTCTCACAATGAGGAGGTGACTCGTGCGGTCATTCAGACCCTTGTGGATTCGGGGGAGAACTGGGGAAAGGAGAGCCTAATAAGAAGTAAGATACTGTTACTGTTAAACATCTATAACTTTGCAATTATTTGGTTTTCTGTGCTTTGTAGTCAAGTTTTTTTATTGTCAGATGCACAGTACAACAGAGTCGGACTGGGCACTGAAATTCTTAGGACAGGGCACCACAACTAACATAACATAACTTAGTTTTGCTGATGTTGAGAGAGAGGTTATTGTATTCTTCTGTTTTATTCATTGGTTTGTTTCAAACAGGAGCCTGCAACAGGTACTTTGAAAACTTAAAAAGTCAGCGGAAAATGGACCTGGTGGGGAGGACAGAGGAAGTGAGGAGAAAAAAACTTCTCCGAAGCAGGCGAGAGCGGGTACGTGGCATGAAGTGAAATAAAAAAATATCACCCCATCTGAAAAGGAGTCAATTTTCATCCACACTAGGCTTTCATGTAAACTGAGTCTACTCTAGTTACTATTTGGTCTTGACGTTGCTTGACACTATGTCTCTTTCTTTTGCAGCTTTTCCAGAAACGCCTGCTGGCGGCGCGGGATCTGCTGGCACCAGAAGAACACCTGTTATTCAAGGAGGCAGACGCCAGCTTCATGTCTGATGAGGAGAGTGATGAAGAGGACAAGCTTAAAATCAACGTCCTGCCTTCCAGGTGGAGGTGCGCTCGGCTGAGCCGCCTCACCCTGCGCGGCCAGCAGGCGCTCGAAAGCAATGGCCGGAGGGGCGTCAAGCCGGGCCATACCAGGCGGCGAGTGACAGAGGGGCCACTTCTCTACAAGGAGCCCTCCAGCCCAAAAAGAGGCCTATGTTGAGAATTAAAATAAAAAAAATTAAATAATATTGTTTTTGTTGTCATAGTGTGTAACTTAGTACCAATCAGTCATAGAGGTTATAGATGGGTCATGAATATCCTAACCGTAGTCACTTGAGCAACTTTGTTTATAGGTTAAGAAGGAGGATTTACTGTTTGCATGGTAGACTTTGGCCAAATGGTGCTTCATTACAACTTCAACATGGATAATTGAAGATTAAGATTTAAAAGATATAATGTTTTATATGATAAAAGGGTTGATACATGCCGATTTATTATTTAAATACTGCAATGTTAAACATAATATACTACTTAAAACAGGCATGAGATAAATGCCAATAGACATTCGGGTCCTGAAGCTTTTTGGATCGCGCCGTGCGCGCGGCCCGGGCCATGCTGTGGGTATACGGAGTTAAACACCCACGGAAACGATGAATGTCAGGAGCGTTTCCGTGCAGAATATTAGATACACGGGCGATTTCTGGTGAGTATCCGGGGTCCGGATTGGTCGCGTGTGACACAGTCCCATTCCGGAGTCAAAACATGCTCCGGATATGAGAATTGAGACTAACGTTTCCAGCGTGTTTCTGTCCGGATTTTTCCGGAAAGTCTAAATATCAGGTAGTCTCACGTTATTAAGATCTCCGGAAATAAGGCGTTTTAGCCCAGTGGTAGGTGTGCTTATATCAGCCTAATTGCCCCTACACTGTATGTTGTAGGTGTGCTTATATCAGCCTAATTGCCCCTACACTGTATGTTGTAGGTGTGCTTATGTCAGCCTAATTGCCCCAAGTC
>NC_137918.1:26217374-26242374 GCF_963457725.1 Sprattus sprattus
AATTAGCACTGCACTGAATTACTTTAACATGAGTTATTGCTACACGATAACAATTACACAACTAATATTACTCGATACATATAATTGTGGACATTACACAAGGCAACATGAATCTCATTCATAGCTCATCCAGTCGAAATCTTAACAGGATGAACCCATCTTTATTATAGCGAATCAACATCAGGACATAACTAAATATCCGCTTAGCATGCTAATCGCTTCTAATAGCAACGTGCACTCGTAATACACTACCTATATACATAAACATAAAAAAATATATATACGTATATATATATTTTTTCTTATTGTCACCGATACCCGATCTAGAAATGTCTTCAATATCGATACCGATACAAATATCGGATCGGTGCATCCCTAGTCCGGGCCCTGGGCTCTGTAAAGTGCCTTGAGAGAATGTTACTGTTTTGGCGCTTTAATTGAATTGAATTGAATTCTTGGATAACATAAGATGGAGACTTTTGAGGAGGCTTAACAGCGCTTCGTATTCTCCTGTGGCAGGATTGGAGTCAATCAGTCGTAAGACATCACCTACTGTAGGGCCCGTAACAGAAGACCCTTGTGGGAAACGCTGTGTTATGTGTTGTCCTCCTCAACTCATCTATGTCAACAAGCGTCTAGGACCAGGCCGAGACAGAACCGAGTGAAGGAGAAGTGTGCCGTCTCCTCCATTGGGATCCTGTCTAAAGGAAAAGGAAGAGAGCTTTGGACGTCACATCTAACTGAAAGTCATTAATTCTGTTTTTATTTCCAATCCCAGCATTCCAAACCATGAAGTAATCAACAACTGAAGTATTTAACTATATACATGTAAACGTGTGTGTGTGTGTGTGTGTGTGTGTGTGTGTGTGTGTGTGTGTGTGATGGTAGCCAGTGGTGCAGTACAGTGCTGTGCAGTGAGTAAACCTCACTCCCGACACATTAACAGACTAGCGCCAGACGCTAGCTCCCGAGGGTTTTAGCCTCCTCACGAGCACGCCCACAGGATTAGAGTGAGACAGGAGACAGTGTGTGTGTGTGTGTGTGTGTGTGTGTGTGTGTGTGTGTGTGTGTGTGTGTGTGTGTGTGTGTGTGTGTCTTGGACACGACACCAACATAATATCAAATCCCCTGCTTGGATCATTGTATGTCATTTCCTAACGCAAGCCTCAGTTTAAAGTGTCCATCTGTCCAATTACCATTTATCCATCTTCACTCTACCCCTGCCCAAACAGTAAAGAGGAGGCGGTTGCCATGGAAACAGAGCTGCTAACGGACTACCGTTTCGGGCTGCAGCAGCTGACAGAGATCTGGGGACACGCCTGCGCTATTGCTGTTGCCAAGGTTTGATTACACCCCCACGCACTTCTAGAAGTTTCCCTGGGTTTGTTTACACCCCTACGCACTTCTAGAAGTTTCTCTCCCATCTCTCATCTTAGAGCTGTGGTTCACACAGCATTAGTATTAGCTACAGCATGATTACATTTAAAAATAGAACTATGCTCTATGCATAATGACAGTCAGACACCAGCAAGATTAATTTCTTTCACGTTTGTATGATTATATGAGAAATATGAACATCTATATAACCTAATGGATTTTAGGCCACTCTGTGTGCGCACGTGAATGTGTGTGTGTGTGTGTGTGTGTGTGTGTGTGTGAGCATCGCAGGGAGGTTAATATAGAGTGCATACAGAGTTCATATCAGAAGCCAATCCCATCACGGTGCAGTATGATTGCACTGGCTGACCCCTCTGGTGTGACCCCACCCCTGACCCCTCTGGTGTGACCCCTGACCCCTCTGGTGTGACCCCTGACCCCTCTGGTGTGACCCCTGACCCCTCTGGTGTGACCCCTCTGGTGTGACCCCTGACCCCTCTGGTGTGACCCCTCTGGTGTAACCCCACCTCTGACCCCCTGACCCCTCTGGTGTGACCCCTGACCCCTCTGGTGTGACCCCTGACCCCTCTGGTGTCACCCCTGACCCCTAGGCCTTTCCCCTGTGCTCTCTGGGTAAGAGGCAGCCCACGGTGCTGGTGGTCTGCGGCCCGGAGCAGAATGGCTGTGTGGGATTGTCCTGCGCCAGATACCTGCGCCTGTTTGTGAGTACACTGTGTGTGTGTGTGTGTGTGTGTGTGTGTGTGTGTTTGTGACATGTTTGTGTGTGTATTTTTGCATGTGTGTATGTGTAACGTGTGTGTGTGTGTGTGCACGTGTATATTTGTGGGTGTGTGTGTTTGAGTGTGTATATGTTTGTGAGTGCAGACACTGCCTCAACCCATATACTGTCAGTGTGTGTGATGCATGTGAGCGTGTGTGTAGCGTGTGTGTGTGTGTGTAGCATGTGTGTGCGTGTGTGTGTGTGTGTAGCATGTGTGCGTGTGTGTGTGTGTGTGTGTGTATCATGTGTGTGTGTGTGTGTAGTTTGATTGACATCTAACCCCTGTCTCCTCCTCTCTGTCATGTCATGCTGGGCTGCAGGACTACCTTCCGACGGTGTACTACCCAAAGCGGTCCCAGCAGGCCGTGCAGCAGGCCTTCACAGTGCAGTGTGAGAAGATGGACATCCCCTTCCTGTCCTACCTGCCCGCGGAGGTGAGTGGGTCATCCCCTTCCTGTCCTACCTGCCTGCTGAGGTGAGTGGGTCATCCCCTTCCTGTCCTACCTGCCTGCTGAGGTGAGTGGGTCATCCCCTTCCTGTCCTACCTGCCGGCGGAGGTGAGTGGGTCGGCCCCGGGCCTGGAGCTGGTGCTGGTGCCAGTCATAGGAGGGTCAGGTCTGGTCCAACTGGACAGTGAATTTGTTTCTCCTCAGATGCAGCTGATCCAGCCCTGCTATAAACTACCCTCTGTGCTCCTGCCCTGATATAAACTACCCTCTGTGCTCCTGCTATAAACTACCCTCTGTGCTCCTGCTATAAACTACCCTGTGCTCCTGCTATAAACTACCCTCTGTGCTCCTGCTATAAACTACCCTCTGTGCTCCTCATCTATAAACTACCCTCTGTGCTCCTGCTATAAACTACCCTCTGTGCTCCTGCTATAAACTACCCTCTGTGCTCCTGCTATAAACTACCCTCTGTGCTCCTGCTATAAACTACCCTCTGCTATAAACTATCCTCTGTGCTCCTGCCCTGCTATAAACTACCCTCTGTGCTCCTGCTATAAACTACCCTCTGTGCTCCTGCTATAAACTACCCTCTGCTATAAACTATCCTCTGTGCTCCTGCCCTGCTATAAACTACCCTCTGTGCTCCTGCTATAAACTACCCTCTGTGCTCCTGCTATAAACTACCCTCTGTGCTCCTGCTATAAACTACCCTCTGCTATAAACTACCCTCTGTGCTCCTGCCCTGCTATAAACTACCCTCTGTGCTCCTGCTATAAACTACCCTCTGTGCTCCTGCTATAAACTACCCTCTGTGCTCCTGCTATAAACTACCCTCTGTGCTCCTGCTATAAACTACCCTCTGTGCTCCTGCTATAAACTACCCTCTGTGCTCCTGCTATAAACTACCCTCTGTGCTCCTCAGCTATAAACTACCCTCTGTGCTCCTGCTATAAACTACCCTCTGTGCTCCTGTTATAAACTACCCTCTGTGCTCCTGCTATAAACTACCCTCTGTGCTCCTGCTATAAACTACCCTCTGTGCTCCTGCTATAAACTACCCTCTGCTATAAACTACCCTCTGTGCTCCTGCCCTGCTATAAACTACCCTCTGTGCTCCTGCTATAAACTACCCTCTGCTATAAACTACCCTCTGTGCTCCTGCCCTGCTATAAACTACCCTCTGTGCTCCTGCTATAAACTACCCTCTGTGCTCCTGCCCTGCTATAAACTACCCTCTGTGCTCCTGCTATAAACTACCCTCTGTGCTCCTCAGCTGCTATAAACTACCCTCTGTGCCCCTGCTATAAACTACCCTCTCTGCTCCTGCTATAAACTACCCTCTGTGCTCCTGCTATAAACTACCCTCTGTGCTCCTGCTATAAACTACCCTCTGTGCTCCTGCTATAAACTACCCTCTGTGCTCCTGCTATAAACTACCCTCTGTGCTCCTCAGCTATAAACTACCCTCTGTGCTCCTGCTATAAACTACCCTCTGTGCTCCTGCTATAAACTACCCTCTGTGCTCCTCAGCTATAAACTACCCTCTGTGCTCCTGCTATAAACTACCCTCTGTGCTCCTGCTATAAACTACCCTCTGTGCTCCTCAGGTGCAGCTGATCAACGACGCCTATAAGCTGGTGGTGGATGCAGTGATGGGGGTGCAGGTGGAGCTGGACAGTCTAGGGGAACCCTTCACCAGTATCCTAGCAACGCTCAAAAACATCAGCACCCCCATAGTGAGCCTGGACATACCGTCAGGTAACATACACACACCCACATCTTCATCAGCATCCATACCGTCAGGTAACACACACACCTTCATCCATACCGTCAAGTAACACACACCCCTTCATCCATACCGTGCGGTAACACACGCGTCTTCATCAGCATCCATACCGTCAGGTAACACACACACCTTCATCCATACCGTCAGGTAACTAACACAAACACACACCCCTTCATCCATACCGTCAGGTAACACACACGTCTTCATCAGCATCCATACCGTCAGGTAACACACACATCTTCCTCAGCATCCTGGCAGTCAGAATCATCGCTACCGTTATCCTGAACATACTTTCATAACCCTTTACCAAACACACATGCATGTATGTTGACCAGTGCTGGTCATGTTAAGCATGTTGTAGGCCACACTGGACTAGGGATGCAAATGATTAATCGACTTTAGATTAATTGTCGATTAAGAGGTTGCTCGATCAAAATGTATTAATCACGATTAATCGCTAGAGGACGCTAGCGCGAGAGACCGGTTGAAAACAAATGTTCTCTGTGTAATGCGGTATTGAAATACAATAGTTCCACTAGCTCACTCAGTTATCATTTGAACACCGTGCATGCTGCTGTCCTGCATGGCACCACCAGTTCACCTGGTCAACCTAAAATCACAGCTACACTGTATTATACCTTCTCTCGCTTACTGCCGCGAGTTATGGCTTATAGTCTTAAAACTCAGGTTAGCTAATAGCTCGTTAGCGGGCTAGCTCACCTTGCTATGAATGTGAATATCTCTGTCTACTCCCGCGCTAACGTGTGCCCGCGAGTTTGGCACATGAGAGTTAGTAAGTAAGAGTTGAGTTGGCTATTTAGCTTGATAGCGGACTAGCTCACTCAGGCTTAATGATTAGATACCTAGCTCGTTAGCGGGCTAGCTTACCTTTGCCTGATGGCTTGTCATTAAGAATGTAACTACTCTATCCCTCACTACCGTGAGCGCGAGTTAAACTTCAGAGAGTTGTGTTGGCTATTTAGCTTGTAATAGCCTAGATGCAGTTTCTTCATAATCTATAGGCTCAATAATATTCTGTTTGGCTCTATTTAATTTCTTCTATTCTTTTTTGTTTTATGTCTGTTTCAAATGCAAGAACTGAGCCAGTCCATAATTTTTTTTTTTAATTAATGAATGGATTTTGTTATACCATAAAAAAAACTTTTCTGCTTTCTTTTCCTAATGCATAATTACTTGAGGAATGTATAATAGAATAGAATAGAATTATCATAATGTAATGTAATATAATAATAATAGGGCCTATTTTTAAAGGCCCTATTGAAGCACTGAAACTCAGGTGAAAAACGCCGCTTATCAATTAATCGAAAGTCGATCGATAAGATTATCAACTAATGAATAATTAATTAATCGATAATTTGCATCCCTACACTGGACACCTTACAGGTCAGGTTGAAAGTGTTGTAATAATAATAATAATTCATTTAATTTGTAGTGCACTCTACATTCAAACAGAATCTCAGAGTGCTCCATAGTTAAAAACAGGCCTTCCAAAAGCATAGTTTAAAGAATAATACGTTTTTAAAAAGTAGGAAACGCCTTTCTGAACTCTGGAATGTGTCTCCCCCCAGGCTGGGATGGCTGCAGCTCGGACACGGAGCGGATCAACCCAGCTGTGCTCATCTCTCTCATGGCACCAAAGACATGCAGCCTCAGTTTCCAGGGGACCCATTTCCTTGCGGGACGCTTCCTGCCTTACGACCTCCAGAAGAAATACGAGCTGTGTTTACCCGCATACCCAGGCACCGACTGCATCGTACAGCTCCTCGACGACGCTCACACTTGAGTGTGCTGTCACGACAGGAAGTTTCACAAACATGTTGACATACAGAAGTCACCACCAAGGCATTTAAGTAATTTTAGGGGATTTTATTTGAGTCAAATTTTTAATGAACAGTGAAATGTGGTTAAATGTCTGTAGTAGAGTTGTTAATGTGAAAAAACAAATGCCACTTGAGTAATGTAAATTCTGTAATCTGTAGATTCCTGTTTTCTCCTCATCTTTGAGATTAAAACATGATGCTGATCGCACTGAGCCTGATGATCTAGCCGTCTTCTTGTACTGTATATCCAGCGCGATGCGTAAAGGCTTAGACAAGTAGCACGTTACAGTGAGTCTCTTGCTACCTCATGGCTCCTCCTGCAGCCAAGACGAGAACGTTCTAGAATGCATTCTCGCGTCGCCATAGGGACATGTGCTGTTGTGAGTTCCAATGACAGCATCTGTCCTCTGACCCACAATCCCTGACCTCTGAAGGTTGTGTCCGACAGCAGCTGTGAAACGTGATCTCCCAGCTGCTCACACCAAGCCTGGACTGCACTTCCTTCCCCCGTCCTCCAACATAGGGGCGGCCAAACCATCTGCTGTTCTGTCCACACAACCTGTAGAGCACAAACCAGACAGACCCATTATACTCACACACACACGACAGCACCTGATTGTTCTCTCCTTTGTAAGACACTTTGGATAGAAGCGTCTGCTAAATGACAATGTTAATGTCAGGATGTGAAGCTCGCTGTCCTGAAACAAGATCAGTCTATATAGCCCACAATGTGAGAAGAAACTGAGTAAAGTGCCGAGCGAGTCAGAGTGTCAGGGGTTTAAACTGCCATCTTCTACACACTATAGCGACAATTTCCGTAGATGGTTGTATTTGTACATAATGGTTGTTTGTTTGACTTTTTTGCTTAATTTTTTAAACGTTAACGAGAAATAGACGTATTGCAATGTAAAAACGCCGTTATTGTAACTGAAAAATACGTCTGAGGGTATTTGCGAGTCGGCTATCTAATGTTAGCCTGCTACTACGCGAAAGAGGAAAACGGGGATAGATTGGACCACAGCCCTGCAGTCTCTGTCATGTCGACGGATAGTTACAAAACTCGGGAGGTGCATGTCAGGCCACAGAGAGGATTTGCATGACGGAGAGGGCTCTGTGCGTGCGTGTGTGCGTGTGTCCCACAGGATGCCTGCACTGACCAGCCACTGTGAAGAGATGCTGTGTTTAAATTGGGTGTAGAGATATATAGAGTATAAAGGCTAAAAGATGCGTATAAAAGGCCAAAGATGCTTCAAATCTGTACCTGCCCTTATCTTTCCTCTAACTACAACTTAACTCGCACTTACAGTAGTTACAATCCTGCACTTTTATTTCAAATGTAATGTAGTATTTAGTGTTAAGGGCAATGTTAGTGTTAAGGGCTATTCGTCAAACCGTCTACTTGCGCATTTCAAACACTGACTTTCAGGGCATGAGCGTTCACTCTGACAGAACCAGCAGAGTTCAGGGCATTGTAAGTACCCCGATGGCGCACTGCAAACAGTAAGAAAAATGCCGTGTGAAACGATGGACACTTCTATGTAGCGGAAGAGGATGAGCCCTTTCGGCAGCTTTTCAGTTTGGAAAGTTGGCTGACTGACGCCTTGCAAATCACTTTAACCATTATTGCTGGTCACAATAACTGTGTTATTGGATAGTAGTAGAGACGCTCCGATCATGATTTTTGGGGGCGATCACCGAATACCGATCACCAAAATCATGATCGGCCAATTGCCGATCACTGCCGATCACAGAATGGCAGGGGAATGGTAATCTTTTAAATATAATCTAGCAGAGTTCGCACTGTTCAAAAGGCTGCCGCTATCAACCAGCGGTAAGTCTGGTTCATGTCAGTTTATGGTATAGATATTAATTCATAGGATTTTAATCATTCACTGTTTCATTATTATTATAGTTTACATCACTTAGTTATTCCGCTATTTCAAATGGTTACCGTTGATAACGGGTAAATGGAATGTTCACCAACAGCATGGAGTTACAGGGACAGATCCACCTTCATGTTATAGCCGTTATCAGTGTTGGGAAAGTTCACTTTCTTTAAAATGAACTGGTTCAGTTCATAGTTCACACATTTTAAAATAAACTAGTTCAGTACTTTTTTTCAATATGTTGCGAGCTATAATTTTTCTGAAGAATTTCCACAGCCCATATAGGACCACAGACAGCAATTATTTTATTAGTTTAACGCTGAAACAATGGTGGCTGCCGTTGCCAGATTAAATCTCTATCGGTCTGCAATACTGCTCTCGGCCTCTACGCAACTTTGGCGCTCTCACACTTGCCAGGCATAGACAGTAGAGGAAACCCTGGATACTGGATTGTTAACGATGTGTATTTCGCCTGGAAGTCAGATACAGATTTGTTCAATGAACGCGTTCAGACACAACACTGGCCGTAATATTCTTCATGTGTGTAAATGTTTGTTGTATATAATTGTTCATATCTTGTTATTGAAACCATGGCCATCAGTCATTCATATTCAACGTACGAAATCATGTCTTGCGAGAAAATAAATACCGTTCTTAATCGAACATAATCTTTTCTTACTGGAGTCTGTGGCGATTGCAACCTATTTCATAACCTTCATACAGATCCTTTTGGGATTCAATCAACTAAATATCCCCGTATTTTATATGCACCATTTGTAGAAATTAAGTTAACTAACTAAAACTTCCAGATGGGAGAACTCATGCTGCTTGCCACTGCCAAGCTCTGCTCTGCTGCTGACTCCCCGTTTGCCGCGCATGCAGGTGAAAAAAGTCGTGCAACTAATTTACGCTCGTGATCGGCTTTTTTGATTGGTGCTTTTGGGGTTCACCGCTCAAGCAATTTTTACCAATATCTGCCGAACTTCGAATATTCGTTCGAATGGTATCCAAAAACGCGAATTCGAACGTGAAAATTAATATTCGAATGTGAAAAAACACTCCCATGGTACAAGCGCCTCTATCTGCTTTGTGAATGAGCCCTTGTCTCTCTCTGTTCATCATTTTTGTTCCTGGCGATTTCAATCAGTTGTCTGTGCAAGACAACAGACATGGACATTTATTCTTTCTTATTCACAACTGTTCTGAGCTGGACTTACACAGGCTATGCCATTCAATAAGCATCCGAAGTAGAGCAGGTGAGCTAGTAGTCTGGTTGGTGAAAGCTGCTGTAACGCAATGTTCTCGGCAAAGTCCGAGACAGCTTTTTTTCCGCATTATTGACGTATTGACGGCAACTGCGTAAAATAGGCAACCAGATATTCGAATAGTTCGAATTCGTGATTTTTTTCCAAACGAACATCCGAATGTCATTTTTGAGCAATTTTGACAGCCCTATTGCTCATAGCTTGATCGTTCTCTTTTGTACATCGTATTGGATCGCATTAACATCTGCTAAATGACTAAATGTAAAATTGACCTTCTTGTTTTAAAGTAACCATACAAATCGAGACAGACGTCCCCATAGCTTCCTGTCTATTGCTAAATGGGCATTATGTGTCCATGGTGGAGGAGACTCACCTGTTGGCTCAGGTTAGGTGTTTGGGTATCCAGTCAGTCGACTTAACGTCAGGCTTCCACATCTCCTCTGCAGGGGACCAGGGGGGTGGGGTGCTGTCAGCCTGCTGGGAATAAAGACTTAACTCACTTCTGTGCAGCTACAAGCATGTGCATGGAATGAATCAAGACACATCTTAAAGGGCATGCTTAGAGTAAACTGGTCTCATGTACAGTTTATAAATCACACATCTTAAAGGGCATGCTTACAGTAAACTGGTCACATGTACAGTTTATGAAATGAAAAGATTTCAGGTTGCTTCTTTTTGTTCTATTGTGGCTGGGTCTGGACTTTGGTCAAGAATGAACAAACAAGTCATTGATAAGGGGTGTGCTCAATCAGCCAATGGGGCTGGGCGCAGAGTTGTAGTGATGGTTCTGGTTCTGGTGGGTCAAAATGGGGAGAATCTGCCATCAGCACGCATGGAGTGAGAGAGAGCCTAATGGTAATGATCTCTGCACTGGGTACTTGGTCTGTGTACAAGCTGCACCGCAACATTAAGTCCATCGGCTGTAGCACAGGGAGGTTAAAGGGTCATGCAATTAACCCTTTCATGGGTTCCTGAGACGAGAACAATTACACAGATAAAAGATAGGGAAGTGTGCCAAGAGCTTAAAGGGGGAATTCTGAGATGGAGGAAAATTGCAACAAGTCTGCTGACTTTTGTGTTTTAGCATAGGGTCAATCAGTGATCCATCGGAGGCCAAAGCCAAACTCAAACCCAGTCTAGAAGGGGCCGTTGGCCGGAGGACAGAAAGGCAACAGGAAAGTAGTTTTTTGTTGTTGTTGTTTTACCTCGCACCATGAACCTTAAGGCAGCGTTCTTTTTCTCAAAGAGGAGCAGCAGCAGCAGAGGCGACAGCAGGTCTTGCTCACGGGATAGGTGTCAGTCGCACCCAGTCCAGGCTTCACACACAGGTCTCCCAACAGCAGCAGGCTGTCTCTGTGTGTGTGTGTGAATGTACAAGAGTGTGTCTCCCGCCACCATAACCCCATCTTTATTTCTCAGTGGACTCTAATCCCCCCCCCCCACCCTCCTATGCTACTCCTGCGGTGTCAGGCTACACATATTATACACCGGCTTAGGGTATCTTTGTCTGCACTACGCTCGTCTCCTTAGTCATCTGAACACTCCCACCCCCCCCTTAAGACTCTACCAGAACCCTCCTCCATTTTGGACCCATCTGTGATGCCCAACGGAAGAATGGGCCGACTGTCAACTCAGCACTGAACAGAACCGTGTACACAGGCTAACCCCAATTCCTTGGGTGTAAAAGAACCGGCCTTCCCAAAAAAAAACAATAACAAGCTTATGGGTCTCAAAATGAAAACAGTCTTGCTTACAAGCATTTTTTCTCTTTTTAAAGCTTTTTAGACACCAATGAAGGATTCAAAAGAACAATCTCAAAATTGCAAATGAACAGTTTGAAGCTTTAGTTTGTTGACCAAGGATCATCAGTGCAATACAGAGTTCACCAAACAGCTGCTCCCCCCCCTCCCCCTGAAGGTCAACTGGCATGAGATCACTTCAGCCCTCCCACATACCAATCAGCCATCAAGACCACAAGCAGCTTCCACACAAACCATCTACAGTTGCACCTGGGGGAAAAAAAATGATGTCCTGTCACTTGGGCAGTTGCTAGATTCAATCAATACCCATCTGTTAACACAACCAACATCCCCTAACAGAAAAGGCCATGCATTTACACACCCACACGTCAAGGTTCAATTTGAGCTCTGTCCATTTTAGACACCGTTTGTTTCAACAATGCAGCTTCAACCTGTCAATCAAGCCCATTCTGTTCTAAATCACAGCAATTTCCCCCTTTGCCTAGAGACAAACTTTCGCCCTTTAGGTTTTCTTGCGTTTTTTACGCAGAATAAACCAACTCACCCTGAACTCGGGCATCAATGTAGTCCTTTGAGGCAAGACTAAGCCTCATCTGATTTCTACGTAAAGGCACTAACACTACAATCTCTAACGGGTCTCCTGTGGAGCTGGCCCACCTATCACCCCAAGCTCTTCTGGTCAAGCCCCACCTTAACATATCCACTTGATACCCGTAGAGACGACCCTGACCAAACCGTTTCTCTCCTGGTTGGAGCCCCACCTTAACATATCCGCTTGATACCTGTAGACACGACCCTGATCACCCCGTAGATCTCCTGATCTGAGCCCCACCTTTACATATCCGCTTGATACCCGTACACGCCTTTTTCGTTTCCCCATGAGGCACAAAAGATGTTCAGCATTCACAGCATTTTCAACAAATCCATCGTTTAATGGGCTCCATGAAGCCAAAAATGAACACACAAAAACAAAAAACAACCAAATAAAAGAAAACTGAGAGGAATATCAAATGGGAGGTGACAGAGAGAACACAGAGCACAGAAACTCCCCTATGCTGACAACATCTGGAGATGAACAGTTTTTCCATTTCACCCGACAGTGATCAATCAAGTTATTTTCGGTTAATTCTTTCATTTTTTTTTTAGTTTTTTTTTTGTTCTTTCTTTTCCTGTAAGAGTTTTCAGTCCATAGTTACAGTAAATGAAAAGAGAAACAGTAGGCTCGGAGCAGGGGTCTCTGACACCTCACGACTGACTGGAGTGGATCTATGAGCCGTGGCGGGCGGGGCCGGGCCTGGGCCAGGTAGGGCGCTTCACCAGTCTGAAAGGAAGCCATGCTTTGGAAAGTGGTCATGGGCAACCCCTCCCCCAACCCCCACGTCACACCAATGCTCGTTAGGTTGGTTTTGGCAAGCGTGTCATGAGTACGGCATGGACCCCGAAAACCAAATGTGGCATATGCCAAAATTAAACAGTGACAATTTAAATTTGGTCTTTAGGACACCTGTCGGAGACAAGCTTTCACCGTTCTTTAAAATCACTCTGTAGGGGGGACTATAAAAATGCAGATATTCCTATTCGAGAATCCCTCAAAAAAGAGGCAAAGTGACTGTATTTACTTTAGTCTTAAGATGGACGTAGAAAGTAGCCTTTACAATACATATAAAAAAGTTAAGTCATCTTAAGGACATGGGACATAATGTTCATAGATATCTCAGAGACCAAGAGAGCTAGACGGAGCAAAACTTTTCTGAATTAGCAAATAAAATAAAAATGTCGATTCGTTTTTTTTGGTTCTTAAACGAGGCTGCCTGATTCCACTGGATAAAGACCAAGATTTGGTCGCAAATGAACTGGTGATGCCGACAACGAGGCAGATTTGCTTTTGACTCCTGACTTACGGCCAGAAACTTAACATCCCCCCTTAATTTTTTTGTGTTTCCCCCACAAAACAAAGATGCACGCAAGTAAATTCAACATAGAAAAGCGATTAGCAAATCGCCAAGAAAACAAGAAAGAGAGAACTTGACCAATTGGTTTCTTGCGGAGGGCATCTTTGTGAGGTGTTGATCTCGGGGTAAAGAGGGAGCAGGCTGATATTTAGTCGACAACAGCTGAGGACGAGAGTCAAGCATACAAACAGAGATGAGGACACTGCAGAGAGTCACGGGTCAAACAAACAAAACTCTTTTCTGTCTCTACGCTCTGACAGCAACCATGGCAACCATGGGTGCAGCCATCTTAGGAGGGAGAAAGAAAAGAGAAGAACACTAAAAACAAACGTGAGCTTTAGCTTAGGGGGTGGCGGGGACTTCTGACGGGAGGGACACGGAGGAGGTTTCCAGTGGGCATTCATTCATGGTCTAGATGGACGCCGACTCTGCACTGGACCTGGGCCAGGCATAGGCTAATCCCTTAGATTAGCTCCTCTACAGATTACGTCCTTTACAGAGAGTGCGGCCATCTGTGGCAGGGTATACTGGGCAATGATTGGACGCTAGTGGCCTGGTCATAGACAGACAACCATTTCTGCATGAGTCAAATCTCCACCTGCATTTTGAATTCTTAATAATAATAATAATAAAAAAAATTGAACAGAAGGAATTTGAGCAAAATGAATGTGGGCTAGTGGCCCTAGGAACAAGGATAGGATCTGAGAGCTAAGCTGCACCCAGATAGCCAGCCTGCTCTGGAGTCAGGAAAGGAGAATGCAACAACGCATGGTCCCAGGTGTGTGTACAGGGGTCAGAGGTCACAGCAGAAGCAGAGCCTAGCCTGTCTGGTGGCTGGAAGATGCATGCACAATCCCATTTACGCTGAGGTTGGGGCGGAACAAGAAAAGAGGTGGAGTTCTTGTAGCATCAAAAGCGTTATGGTACTGTTTTTTTTTTTTGTCCCTCATTTGTTTTTGGGTGTGTGGGATTTGGGGAGGGCGCAGCTCAAACAGATTGGGGAGATGGTTGGTTAAAGAGTTGAAGTCAAATATGCAGAAACAGCCTTAATTCCCACTGGTATGCCCAACAGAGGGCAGTAACAAAACAGACAACTAAAACGTATCTACTTGGTCCCATAGGTCTCTGTGGAACACTACCCATAAGGCCTTTGGGGCAGCGGTGCGGGCGGGGGGTCCATGGTCTAAGAGGGCACAGGGTGGCATGCTAGCGCCAGGCCTCTGGCACCAGGCCTAGTTATACATACCGTAGCGGTCATAGCTGTCCCGGTACGAGCCCCCAGACCGGTCACCATAGCCGCCAGACTGGTCTCTGAAAACCAACAAAAAACAGCCATGTTCAGGAAAAGAATTCTGCAAACACCAACAAACATTTGACATGGTAGCAAAATAAAGTCTTGTCTGAATTAACAACAATAGAATTTTTCTACATTTCATATCATAGGGTTTAATATTCTGTGCCGTTGTGGCCTGTGTCTTGTAACTGCTTTACATTTCATAAGATATTAGATTAGATTAGATTGAATCTAATCTAATCAGATACAGGGCTGGGGTGTAGACACCATTAAGCACTAATTAGCCCAATGGGGAGAATAAAGGAGATTACCTCTTGACTGCTGTGTGCCATGTTCACAATCACTCAGCCTAACTGGTTTAGATTGGGTATGAGGCCAGACGACAAGTACTAATTGTGTGTGTAAGGCAGTGATAAAGGCCCACATGTCGACCATGGTGATGTGTGTGTGTGTGTGTGTGTGTGTGTGTGTGCATATGGTGGCCTCACCTGTCCCGGCTGTAGCCTCCACCTCCACCGCCACCTGAGGAGTAGCCTCCACCTCCACCTCCGCTGCGGCTAGAGTAGCCTCCACCGCCTCCTCTGCTGTAGCTACGGTCACCACCGCCTCTGCTGTAACCACGGTCGCCGCCGCCGCCGTATCCACGGTCACCGCCTCCGTATCCTCCGCCACCTAGTGTTGAGACGAGAAGTCAGCACAGACAGGGCCACGCTCTCTACAATAGACGAGTGAGGAGTTCAGGCAATGCAGCTACTTTGAAACCTCTAGACCCTCATTGTCACGTGACCGCATACAGAAATGAAGATTTCCACACTACAGGAGACCGGGAGGACACTGGGGCTTTCACACTCTTGCTGCAGGTCAATGCAAAACTGTTCTTGACAAGCAACAGTCACACACACAGTGCATTACCTCTAGGGTTCTATAGGGTGGAAAAGGGGTTTCAGGGGTAGTCTGACAATGAAGGTGAAGGAGTCTATGTTAGGACCACTGAACACAGCAGAACTACAAAGCATGCAGGTGTGGTGTTAGAGAGACTGGAAGGAGACCAAGGCGGGGCGTGACATCTGACAAACGGGACAAACCACCTCCCCCAGATGGCAGCTGATTCTGGTGGATGTGTGTGGCAGATCCAGGCCAGGGCGGGTCCACAGAGCGGCCCGGTTGGGTCCAGAGTCAGCTACCATGTGGGATTCATCATCAGCCAGCCCTTACCTCGCGGCCCACCTCTTCCTCTGCCGCCGAACCCACCGCCGCCTCCGCCACCGCGGTATCCACCCCCGCCGCCACCCGAGCGTCCGCCACCGGGCTTCCCGGCCTCGTCGACGCGGATCGTTCTGCCGTCCACAGACTGGAGGAGAGAAAAGAGACAGTTTAGTTATGCCTGTAGACTTTTACAGAGCCAGGTTGTATATATTTTCTGAACCCATCCTTTCCGGCTTACAGTGCATGCATTAATTATAGTGCATGCATGCATTATAGTGCATGAATGTATTTATAGTTGTTGAAATGAACAATACATTTACACAATTCTCTACAAATTTAACTTAAAATATAAAACTACACTAAAAAGCACTTTAAAATCCTATCATTGTTCTGGATAACAAAATTCAAATCTTTTTTTACACTAAATTTGTATTAAATATTATTCAAATTGATATATTTATGTTATTTGTTTTTAACAGGCAGTACCTTTCCATTCATTCCCTCCAATGCGTCTTTTGCATCATCCGGGTTCTCGAATGTGACGAAACCAAAACCACGCGATTTCTGAGTTTCTCTGTTTCTGGCGACGTGAACTGCAGGAAGAAGGGGGAGGGGGAGTTAGCGCATCGCCTTGATTGACTGAGGTCTCCATACCCAAACGAACCCATCAAATAAATCCATAACAAAAAATATACAAAACCCAACTTACCGTTTGAGATAACCCCATATTTAGAAAAAGCTTCTTCAAGGGACTGCTCCGTTGTGTCGAAGCTGAGTCCACCGACAAACAGCTTTCCCTCGTCAGACATGTTGCTGGTTTAAACTTCATAAAAAAAGACATAAAAAGATACATTTCATTTTTTTTAAATGTTATTCGGTTACCATGAATGTGCCCACACTGTCATTTTACCTAGCGTGTGTGTTGAGGAAATTTCCAAATAACTAACGGCGTCGACTAACGAGGCTTTTGCCATAGAGCGCTAGCAAAAAAAGTAGGCCGACAATGCGGTCGCCGCATTGTTTGACCTACTTACAATGGCTCTTCGACATGAGACGTTCAAGATTGAAAACTTGCCAAATGAGACGGGTGTCAGAATGGATGTTTATAAGGATTTAAAATCACATTGCATAAATAATTCAAGTTGTGAATGGCCTCTTTTAAAGACCGTGTCGATTGATTTAGAGCATCGCATCATCTGCAGTTGCTGCGCCATTTTAGGTAACGCGCTTGAATTGTGCTAAGCCATATAGCTAGCGACCTAGCTGGGTGGCTAGCCAGATTTTTCACACGACGGAAACGATGCTGAACCCTTTAGCCACAATTAATGTTTTGCAATAGAAGTCGTTTAAACGTATATGGAAGTGAATTCACGATAATGCGAATGGATAAAAACAATCTGGGAAGTAAGCTTACCTTGTCTGTTGTTGAGCAGAATTGTTTTGCGTGATGTCCGCCTGAATCCGGGGTTCGTTGAGAAGTGACTGACGTCGCGTGCTCAGGCAGCCAAGGCGGTTTTTAAGAAGGGGGAGGGACCTGCGGAAATGCAAATCCTCTTGCGAAGTGCGGAATGGTGACCATCGTGGGGGAGGATTGCGAAAGCCTAACGAGCCTTTGCATTTGCATAGAGTAAAGTTAACTTAAAAATACTTATTTTAATCAGGTTAAAATATAAAGTAAAGTCTTAAGCAAAGACCACACAAATCAGTCCTTATTCAAAATGGCGATAAAAATTATGTTAAAAGCCGTGGGTTAATGATCCCATTGTGTGTCATCTGCGTTTTTTTCTTTGTAAGAACTCCGGCAATCTTGGTTTATGAGGATTACAGTTGGCAAATCAGTGCTGTCGGAGACATAGCCCTAAACCCTTATTACGGTTCTTATCTTTGATGTAAAATAATATACAAGCGTTTTTGTAGTAGGCTTGGCTTGGCATGCATCCGTGTATTTCTTTGTATCAGGCGATGTTTTCAAGAAGGCTTGGGGGGGGGGGGGCATTAAACTGGTGCTAAGGAATATTTAGGTACATTTTTACTTTATCATTTTAAGTGATTTACACAAGAATTATATACCCAGCCTATGGTCTGTACACTTTTAAACAACGTTTGCCATGTGTGATAATTGGTGTGTTGTATACAACTGCTTGTCTGAACCACAGAGCTCGATGGGTGTCATGATTATGCGCACCCCATGTAGAGAACCCCCACAAAGAATGGATATCTTCTACCTCAGTTCTGCTGTATGCTAAATAAGATGGCAGCCCCCACCACCACATCAGATGTGGCTATTTCACTCTGTGGAGAGACAATGGGATTGAGTGGAATCTCTTCTCACATGCAGAGTAAAAGGGACACAGATTTAGAATCATAACCTTTTACACGCCAAGAACTGGAAAAACAAGAAATGTCACTTACGTGACACACACATCTTTTTGTCTGTCAGATTATAAGTATCACCCAAACAGTAGTATCACCCAGTATTTGCATTCTATTACAACGTTACGACATTACATTCCTGCAAAATCATTTTGTGAAATATTCTTGTAAAACTTTATGATATAGTAATTACTTTTATTGACAAGACAAATGATGTTCTTTTATTTGCCTGGTGCTGCATTTACTAGAAGGCTAAATGTTTTGGTCGTCCGTTTAGCCATGGTGTGGGGGATGCTTTAGGTAGGAGATGAGGAGGCTTTTTTCCTCGACTATAGAAAATGTGGATCTCTTTTATCAGAGGCTATGTGGACAAAGTCTTGCAGAACTGACCAGAAATGAAAGAACTACTGAGAGTTTGTATTCTACCTCCTCCTTCCCTGGATCCCTCGTATTTCCAATTGTCAGTGACTGCTGGAAAGCTACATTTCTGTTCACTCTTTCATGCCAGTTTTCAGAAGCTTTGAAGAACACTAAAATAAATAAGATTAACAAAAAATATGTCACTTACATGGGCAAATATAGTCTTTTGTCTGTCAGATTATTAAGCATCACCCACAGAAGTATTTACATTAAATATTACAACTTTATGACATTACATTCCTGCCTGAAATCATCGAATTGAATATATCTGTAGTGAAAATGTATTTTATTAAAGTACTAACTTTCATTGACAAGACATATGGTGTTTCAAGTCATCCCTCTTTCTTCTAAAGGACTTGTTCTTTTGATTTGCCTGGTTAAAAAATTCTATATGGAAAATGTGGATCTCTTTTATCAGAGAGAACTGACCACAAATAGAATAGAATAGAATATATTTATTTGTCATTGAACAAGTGCAACGAAATTGAGGTGGCAGCTCTCAGAAAAAAAAAAAAAAAAAACAAATACAAATATAACTATACAAATGTACACTATGAATACTCAGCTTAAGTAAAACAATAAAAAAAAAAAAATGAAATGAAAGAACCACTGAGAGTTTGTATTGTACCTCCTTCTTCTGACTGCTGGAAAGCTACATTTCAGTTCCCCCTGTCTGGCTGGGATACTATTATTAGTTCTGAAGGGTGAAAGGGCACACAAGGCAAAACAAAGGGAAAGGCCTGCTCTATGGTGCCTGAAGTTTCAGAGTGGTGGGGTTCACCGCAATATGACCAGCAGGGGGCAGTCTTATCCAGTGATCCAACACACTTTTTGTCAATTTCAGGGAATTGTTCCTCATGGTCCTGTAGCTGTCTGTTTGCTCTCAAAATACTCCTCTGTGTCTACACAGCCCTGGCTCTGTGAATGGTAAACGAACATAGCATCTCAGACAAAGCCGTACAGATTTAAACACACAACGCGTTGCTTCAGGGGCATGGAAGGGAGAGGTGACATTTGATTGGCTGTTGAGTTCCTATCAATAACACTTTGCTAGAATCGCTGACTCAAGTATCATAGTGGGCTCTTAGCATTGCTGAAAAATTGGCAACATCACTGTATTTCGGGTCTATAACTGCACCAACACATACTGGGGTCATTCAGACGCTCTGAGCTTGTTGACATAGTGACTATGATTCAAGAGGGCGGGCACAGTTTAAAGAATATTTGAAAAACATCATTGCATCAATCAGAAGAACAACCATTGCAATGACGGATGTATTTTAGTGATGTGTCGTTCGTGAACGATTCGTTCATTTTGAACGAATCCTTACAACGACTCGAGAGTAACGAGTCTTCTCAAAAAAAGATTCGTTCTTTTTCTCGTTCATGACCGCGCATCGGGACAACTGGGACTGTTGCATTGGCTAAGCCAAGGAAACAGAAATGATTTGTTGAATGCAGGTCACGTAAAAATGATCCAAAGACCCGTATCCAAGAGACCCAGTCGGAAAAAGAACGAATCATTTCTGTTTCCTCTAGCTGACTGTACTGAGCCTATGCAGGTCACGTGGAAAGGGATCCAACGACCCATATCCGGCAGATGAACGAATCATAGATCCAAAGACACGGTTGTCAAAAGAACGAATCATTGAACGAAACCGACACGTTTGGCAAAAGAACAAAATATTGAACGAAAGACCGATATCCGGCAAAAGAACGAATCATTGAACGAAATACCCATATCCGGCAGATGAACGAATCATAGATCCAAAGACACGGTTGGCGAAAGAACGAATCATTGAACGAAAGACTGATATCCGGCAAAAGAACGAATCATTGAACGATATCCGGCAGATGAACGAAACGTTGATCCAAAGACGGTCGGGAGGTGAACGATTAGGTCATCTGCCGGATACAAGTATTTGGATCATTTTTCACGTGATCTGCATAGGCTCAGCATGGGAAGCTAGAGAAAACCGAAATGTTTCGTTCATTTTGACTGGGCTCTGGATATTTTTTCACGTAACCTGCATAGGCTCAGAAGAGGAAACAGAAAGGACTTATTAACCTAGTTCACTTCCGAGTGTCTATGTTTAGTAAGACGTGAATGATATTTGTTCACAAGAAATAATTACAGGTTTAGTTATTTTAACTTTTTAAAACTTTACTTACAGTTCAGTGCAGCGTAATTGTTTGCCGTGATCATTAAATGCTTATGTGATAATAAATGACCATTTCATCCAAACTTTAATAATATGTTATTTGAATGCAGGAATTAGTATCTGCTGGTTTACATGTAGTAACCTCCATGAAAATATGATACGTGTTTGTAGTGGACATATTTACGCCAGTGAATTGGCTATAAAATTTAAAAATGTTGAGTAGCGCCCCCCCCCCCCCCCACCCCCCCCCCCCCCCCCCCGTTAAAATGAACGAGTGACTCGAAAAAAGATTCGTTCATTTTACTGAACGAGATTCAAAGATTCGAGTCGGTAAAATGATCCGAATTTCCCATCACTAATGTATTTCTCCGTCGCTCTGTTCTGTTCCATTTTAGTAATCTCATCACGTAACATTCGTTTTCTAAAAACAATCACATAGTATTGCATGTTTTACTGTGGTAGAAAATACGTTAGCTTACTGCTAACGTATATGGGAAATCCTATAGACACCGCGCTAGGTATTAGCATCAATTAATTCACGTTAATGTTTTTGTAGCCTGACATTTGCTCTGCAGATAGATAACAGGTTCCCTAACAGAAAGTCTGAAGCTTGAAGTTCTTTTCAAACCTTTACTTGGGAAGCACTGTAAAACTGAGAAGACTTTTTACGTCTTGCGTGCGTCGGCCCCTTTTTCTAGACTTGCGCCATGTTACGCAAGCCTATTGTTCTGGGTGTGAATTGCTTGGCAACACCCCCAACGCAACGCGTAAGCACCTAGCAATTCATGCTCCCTTTAAGCATGCCTTAAGAGCTTACGTAAAAAATGACGCAAGTCTAGAAAAAGGGGCCGACGCACGCAAGACGTAAAAAGTTACGCAATTGCGCGACCTCTTGCGCTTGCACTTACGCTTACGTCTCTGAGCATAAATAACCCAATTAAAATCCCAGGATGTCCAGAAACCTCCTACGAATTATAGGCTACTATTCGTTCGCAAGGAGCATTGTAGCCTTATACAATGGAAATATGAAAATGAAAAAAAATTGAATTGAATGGAATGAATAGATTGTAGGAGAAACCATTTTCATTTATACGCATTTTTGCCTTTTCCGTTATTAAAAAAAAATCCCCATGAGAGAATTAATGGAGTTCTGGGAAATCATCAAACTAATGCCAGTGATAATTAAAAAAACTGCTAGAAAGACCCGGCGTTCGATTCTGTTCAACAAAATGCATGTGTATGTCATCTCCGTATGAACTTCAGACCTATAAACCCCTGCAAAGCGAGTCACTTAACTTATTTAATACCCATTCCACAAAGTGAGCTGAAGCTAACCAAAGTTAGCTTTAACGATCGGGGACCACACGTGATCTCACAAAAGCCAAACAGTTAACTTGAAGGAGCACTCAAATATATATATTTTTTAACTTGGGCCCTTTTTTTCCATCTTTTGGTGTCCAAAGTTTACAAAGGACAAAAACGATCAAAATCTGTCCAGTATTGAGTTAGAATGCCAAACCAGCTGAGAAACTAAACCTCTTGTTCTCAACACTGATAGTAGGCTCATAATGTTATTATACGTGTCTGACAACATGGAAAGGATCCCTACAGAGATACACCGGTGTCTGTTTACCCCAATAACTGCAAAGAAACCGTAGAAAATGCTTCTTCATTTATTAGTGCTTCCAGACCGGACCGGAAGAAGAGACAGGTAAACTAATGACTGTATAGAAGCAATCATTTTCATCAGTTTCTTTACAGGTATTGTTGGAAACAGACACAGTTTCTGTACACAAAAAGTTTTTAGTTCTTAAAAATGTTAAGTATTGCAATTGATATAAAATGATGCACATATTGTATTTATAAAAATAAAAGGTTGGCTTGGACAGATACCCTTGATGTGTAAACGCTGGGGGTCAGAGGTCAGGGTTAGGGGCTCCATGCTCAGAATTTAGCCCCCAGAGTGCCTTGAACCACCCCATGTGTGTCAGACCATTCATTAGTTGGAAATTTCTTTATTGGGAATAACCCCTTGAGATGTAACATCTCGTTTTCGAGGGGGTCCACAACACAATCAGATTTAAACATACATTAAATGAAAATAAACATAGAAACAACAATAAGCCAGGACAAACAAAAACAACACACAACAAACGATCAGCAGAATTGCAGCAAGACATCAAATACATAACGAATTATACGACTGCGCTCCAAACAGAGCACAACAACAGATCATCAGCTCAGGAGCATAATAATGTTAATGTTAATAATAGTAATACATACTGTATATGTATAGTAATAATATATATCTATATATAACTATTTATCTATATCAATCTATCTGTATCTATTTATCCATTAGCTGCAAATGTTGCCATCTTAGGGTTGTACGGTAACCCTGACGTTTAATGTGATGTGATGTGATGTAGTTGCTGTTCAGTGCTCAGTGCTGCAGATGTTAAGAAATAATGATGTAGCTCGCCTCCGCAACCTTATTTCTTGAAACTATCACACGTTGCTAAGCAACAGTAAACAAAAACAGCAGCCTGCTTTCAATTACATGTGTCAAACTGATGGTAGGCAAATACTCTGAATAATGTCTTTATGAGTCCTTACAATAAGCGGAGAAAACTGTCAACGGATCACTTTTTAGTTTGGCTCTCACAGGCGACTCAAACTCAAACTCATATCTCTGGCCATGTGGCGGCTCTGTCATCTCCTTGCCTTTGGGATGGATAGACTGACATGCTCCGTGTCCCTTTGCACAGGTGGAATCTGTCTCACACTCACACTGTATTTGCTCCGTGTCCCCAGGGTAGAATTGAATAGAATATGACAGAGTTCTTGACGTGTACAGAGATAGAATAGAGCAGATTTGAATAGAATATGACAGAGTTCTTGACGTGTACAGAGATAGAATAGAGTAGAATTGAATAGAATATGACAGATTTCTTGACGTGTACAGAGATAGAATAGAGCAGAATTGAATAGAATATGACGGTGTTCTAAAGTTGTACTTCTCCAAGCTCTATCTATCTTAGTACACCAGAGTCGCTCCATAGAGGGAGGAAGCCATATTGAGAGAGAGAGAGAGAGAGATGGAAAGAGAGGAGACATGGCATGGAAGAGAGAGAGCTGGAGAGAGAAATGGAGAGAGAGGAGAGAGAGAGAGAGAGATGGAGAGAGAGGAGACATGGCATGGAAGAGAGAGAGATGGAGAGAGAAATGAAGAGAGAGAGAGATGGAGAGAGAAATGAAGAGAGAGAGCGAGAGAGAGAGAGATGTGGAGGAGGAGACATGGCATGGAAGAGAGAGAGATGGAGAGAGAAATGGAGAGAGAGAGTGAGAGAGAAAGGGAGAGAGAGCAAAGGAGGACGGTTTGTTCCAGACAAAATGAGCCGGCTTCTCTCCACCCCCACCAGTCCGCCACTGCAGCCCACGAGTCCGTCTCTGAGCTCACACACACACACACACACACACACACACACACACACACACACACACACACACACACAGAAACCGGTGTCAGCCCACACTTACATGGACAAACACACAAGCAGTCCTAGCCAACTCAGGGACTCTCACACACACAAATATTTTTGGCGAGCAGCACATTGTCAGATATATATGCGTGCACACACACACACACACACACACAAATGAGCAATTTGGTCAGACACACACACACACACACTCACATGCATGCATGGCCTCTGCACTGAAGCATTTTGTATTATCTCCATGGAGACACCTCTCACACACAAACATACTTTTGAGAGTGTGTGGGATGTGTTCTGACAGCCACACGCGCACACACACATACACACAGATGATGCACCTTGGAGAGCTGGGATGTGTGTGGGATGTGCCACTGAAAAAGGTACAGTACAGCACACAGGTGGAGGGCTGTGGGTTGTGACACACACACACACACACACACACACACACACACACACACACACACACACACACACACACACACAAATATTTAATCAGGAACCCTCCCTTTCTCTCTATCTCTCTCTCTCACACACACACACACACACACACACACACACACACACACACACACACACATCAACACCGCTCACAAATATTTAATTCCGTATTAAAAGATTTAAATAAAACCTTTCCTTGAATGCCTTAGGAAAAGTGTTTTGTGTCCTTGACAAAAATGGCAAAACCTGGAGATGGCAGACTGGGTCCAAAACTGCAGACAGTGCAGGGACTGCTGTGATCCTGGGAGCAGCTGCTACAACCACCTGTGTTATCCTCACTGACACACACCTGTGTTATCCTCACTGACACACACCTGTGTTATCCTCACTGTTACACACACCTGCACACCTGTGTTATCCTCACTGACACACACCTCTGCATACCTGTGTTATCCTCACTGACACACACACACACACCTGTATTATCCTCACTGTTACACACACACCTGC
>NC_137918.1:26247374-26249874 GCF_963457725.1 Sprattus sprattus
AAATACAAATAGCAAAAGTTAAAAACACGTCAAATTCATTAATCAATATCCTAATACACAATGAAAAAAGTTTAAAACACTCAAATTACACACAACACTCCAGAACGTAGACTCTCCTAAATAACTCTGTCTGTCTTCAGACCATATAAAATATAAACAAAACTTCGGAACATATACAATATAAACAAAAATTAAATGCAATTACAAAAAAAAAATGCAAAAACAATTACAAATTTACAATGACCACTCGAAGTCGACAAGCTTTCTCTGGAGTGTCCTGACATTTGCATTTATCCCTCCACGCCTCTTCTTCGAGCCTTGCTCTGGGATGATGCCCAAGAAGCACCTGTAAACAAAAAGCAAAGACAACTTTCAGTTTTACAGATTTAATATGGCATTGTTTATCCAAGGCACATGCACATGCACCAAATAAGTTAGTATTGAAAGCCAAGCAAGATTGATATAAGCAACGCAAATCAGGAGGCTAAAATTAGCTCCTTTGAAATGACATAGCCTAGTTGCTGCATCTGGAGGCTAACGTTTACTTTAACTTTCACGCTAATTTGTGTATTCTCAGTCGAATAACACTCTATACCTGGACACGTGGAGAATATTTATTGAGAACACATCATTTGAGCTTTCCAAAACAACTCTACATTACTTGTCTGAGGAAAATCTTGGCGGGGAAAATGGCTTTAAAATGACTTAGCTGGAGGCTAACGTTATCTTACTATAACTGTCACGCTTATTTGTGTATTCTCAGTCGAATTACACACTCTATACCTGGACATGTGGACAGCATTAAATGAGAACACATCATTTGAGCTTTCCAAAACAACTATACATTACTTGTCTGTGAGGAAAATCTTCGAGGGGGAAAATGGTTTAAAATGACTTAGCTGGTTGCTGCAGCTGGAGGCTAACGTTAGCTTCCTTTAACTTTCACGCTAATTCGAGTATTCTCCGTCAAATAACTAACACACTATGACTAAAATTGACATGTGGAGACCATTAAGGTTAAATGGAATTAGAATTTTACAAAGATAAGTTTCTTCTCTGTGAGGCAAAGCTTCACGGAGAAAACAGCTTTTGGAATTTCTTAAAAAGTGGTTCATTAAGTGACCTGACCTTGATCCAAAAGATCGTTAATTTACTAACCCAGACAACGAACGTTATTAAAACGTTATTATTATAGAGTTGTGACAAGCTCTCTGTCAACCTTACCTTTATCTTCTAGCTCATGTGCTGTATCCACCTTCGCGCTCTTCTATCATGTGCTGCCTGCGTCTGTAGTCACCGTGGATCCAACTGTCTCTTCTTGAACCCACAATACAGTGTAGTTCAAGTGCAATTCAAATTTACAGTAATGTATTGGGTTATCTCAAAGGATGATTTGAATAGAGTATTTTACTGTGAAATAACCCTATACAATGCTGTGAAATCCCGGTATCGTTTTTTTCACAGTAACTTACTGTGTCTACATTGATTTCACAGTAAAGTCTACATTACAACAAGACATTGTGATTAATACAGGTAAAGCCTGTAAAGTAACATTACGATGATTTATTGTGAAATATATCAGTAAAATATTGTAAAACTCTGGTAACATTTTACAGTGCAATGCTACTCACTGAACTACTAGTTAATCAGATACTACCCAATGATACTAACTGAACTACTAGTTAATCAGATACTACCCAATTCTAACTGAAATACAAGTTATCAGATACTAGCAAATGATACTAATTGAACAACTAGTTTATCAGATACTACCCAATGCTACTAACTGAACTACTGGTTAATCAGATACTACCCAATGACACTAACTGAACTACTGGTTAATCAGATACTACCCAATAATACTCACTGAACTATAGTTAATCAGATACTACCCAATAATACTAACTGATCTACTAGTTAATCAGATACTACCCAATGACACTAACTGAAATACTGGTTAATCAGATACTACCCAATGACACTAACTGAAATACTGGTTAATCAGATACTACCCAATGATACTAACTGAAATACTAGTTAATCAGATACTACCCAATGACACTAACTGAAATACTGGTTAATCAGATACTACCCAATGATACTAACTGAACTAGCTCATCAGATACTACCCAATGACACTAAGTTAAATACTGGTTAATCAGATACTACCCAATGATACTAACTGAACTACTGGTTAATCAGATATACCCAATAATACTCACTGAACTATAGTTAATCAGATACTACCCAATGATACTAACTGAAATACTGGGCCATTTTGTCTCCTGTTCTCCAAATCAATTCAAATCAATTCAATTGTATTTATATAGCGCCAGAACAACAGTTTGTCTCAAGGCGCTGCACAGAGCCCAGAGCCTGAACCCCCTTAGAGCAAGCACACACACACACACACACACACACACACACACACACACACACACACACACACACACTGTACAGAGCCCAGAGCCTGGACAATCACAATGGCAACAGACATCCT
>NC_137918.1:26260729-26263229 GCF_963457725.1 Sprattus sprattus
GATGAAGAAGAGGAGAGGAGAGAGTGATGATGAAGAGATTGTGGCATGCTTGGTGTTGCCAGTGACGACACCCCCCACGCTTCCCTGGAGCCTTAGGCAGGTAGGCAGGGAGCAGAGCGGCTGATTGGATAACAACTGGGTCACGGAGTTTCTCTGTGGAACTCTCCGGAAGAAACGGTGACACAGTTCACACCTTCTTCATGCGCACAAGCACACAACACACAACCTCTTTCTCTCTCTCACACACACACACACACACACACACACACACACCCTCTTTCTCTCTCACACACACACACACAAACACACACACACTCACAACCTATCTCTCTCTCTCTCTCTCTCTCTCTCTCTCTCTCTCTCTCTCTCTCTCACACACATACACACACACAATCTGAACTCCCTCATATACATGACACACACGTTCCAGGTCACAATGAGTACACACACACACATTTGTGTGTTCGGTGTGTGTGTGTATTTGTGTTTGTGAGTGTGTGTGTGTGTGTGTGTGTGTGTGTCTGTGTGTGTGTGTCTGTGTGTGTGTCTGTGTCTCAGCCTCAGTCATGGTGTGTGTCAGCACTCGACATCCCACTCTTAGCAACAGCTGGGCTGTGTAGGCCTGCCTGCCTGCCTGCCTGCATGTGGTTTCCATAGTGAGGGAGAGATGAACTGAAGGAAAGAGGGAGAGATGGGGTGAGGATGGGTCTTATGGAGAGAGAGACAGATAGAGAGGGGATGTGTCGGATGGAGAGAGAGAGAGAGAGAGAGGGGATGTTTCTGATGGAGAGAGAGATGGAGAGAGAGGGGATGTGTCTGATGGAGAGAGAGCGATAGAGAGAGAGAGGGGATGTTTCTGATGGAGAGAGAGAGAGAGAGAGAGAGGGGATGTGTCTGATGGAGAGAGAGAGAGAGAGAGATAGAGAGGGGATGTATCTGATGGAGAGAGAGATAGAGAGAGAGATAGAGGGGATGTGTCTGATGGAGAGAGAGATGGAGAGAGAGGGGGGATGTGTCTGATGGAGAGAGAGATAGAGAGAGGGGATGTGTCTGATGGAGAGAGAGATAGAGAGAGAGATAGAGGGGATGTGTCTGATGGAGAGAGAGAGAGAGAGAGGGGATGTGTCTGATGGAGAGAGAGATAGAGAGAGAGATAGAGGGGATGTGTCTGATGGAGAGAGAGATAGAGAGAGGGGATGTATCTGATGGAGAGAGAGAGAGATAGAGAGAGGGGATGTATCTGATGGAGAGAGAGATAGAGCGAGAGAGGGGATGTGTCTGATGGAGAGAGAGAGAGATAGAGGGGATGTGTCTGATGGAGAGAGAGATGGAGAGAGAGAGGGGATGTGATCCCTCAAGCATTGCCAATGGGAATGGTGTGTAGAGGTGCTCAAAAAGCTCAACAGATGGGAATCATGTGTGGAAACAAGAATATAGCGTTTATAGTTTTGGGGAATTGGCTCTTCTCTTGGTATGGTGTCATGGTCTAGGGATGTGTAGTTAACCCTTGTATGGTATTCGGGTCTGTGGGACCCGTTTTCACTTTTGATCAAAACAAAAATAATACTTCTAATCATTTTTTCAAACTCAAACTCATTGGCTTTGGCTCATTTTATGTGAGGAACAGATATCAGTCTACATTTTCATTGAGCGCACACCGTAACCCCCCCCCCCTACACATTTGTGTTACATAGAGGGTATTCGGGTCCACTGGACCCGGGGCAAATAAAATGTGGAAATTGTGTGGAAATTGTAGGTCCTGTGTACCTAAAGTCAGTTTTCCTCCTGTCTGGGTCTGCTGTAAGTGTAAGTGTGTGTGTGTGTGTGTGTGTGTGTGTGTGTGTGTGTGTGTGTTTGTCCCCGCGTGTGTATGTGAGGTGTGCCTGCAAGTGTGTGTGTGTGTGTGTGTGTGTGTGTGTGTTTGTTTGTGTGTGTGCACGCACACCTGTGTGTGTTTGTTTGTGTGTATGTGGACATTGTTTGTATGTAGGCTAAGTATGTGTGTGTGATTGAGTGAGTGTGTGAGTAAGTTAGAGTAAGAGTTTTGTGTTTCTGCCGCTGATGCCATTTAGGGGCCCCTGCCCCTTTAGACATTATATACCATCTAAACTTGCAAAATATGGTATAAAGATCTGGGCTGCCTCTGTGATGCGACTTCCTCATATGCTTGAACTTACAAATCTACATAGGGTAACCTGATGAGGACACCCTGAGAAAAATCAAGGAATGAGAGTTGTCCTGGACATGGCTCAGGGACTCAGTGGACACAACATCACATGCTAATTTTTTTTACATCCTACAAGCTGGGACAGGAGCTGACCATGGTGGGAACAATAAGGAAAAACAGATCTGAGCTCCCACCCCAACTGCTGCCTACATAGAACAGGCCTGTCAACTCTTCTAAATGTACACGGCTGACGTGTCCCTGGTATCCTATGTGCCAAAGAAACGCAAGAATGTTGTACTCATGAGAACACTGCACTCGGATGGGAGCATCTCT
>NC_137918.1:26268229-26278229 GCF_963457725.1 Sprattus sprattus
TAACGCGTTATTAACGGCGTTAACGCGAACCCATTTTAACGCCGTTAATTTTTTTATCGCGCGATTAGCGCGTTTTTGCCCTCCCAAACTGTGTAGTAGGCATGGATATTTGAAACATTATCTTTGCGAGGTGGCTTGGCGGTATTCAGGCTGGGGGTTTTCATAGGCTAACATTTCACAGCTGGGGGAAGCCAGACGCGGACAGACCCATCCAGGTAGCCTTCTGTTTGGTTTATTCCCCAGAGACGGAAGAGAAGCGAAGGCTGTAGAAACACTGACAGGCGTGTGTGTGTGTGTGTGTGTGTGTGTGTGTGTGTGTGTGTGTGTGTGTGTGTGTGTGTGTGAGTGGGTGTGTGTGTGTGTGTGTTTTGTGTGTGTGTGTGTATGTGTGTGTGTGTGTGTGTGTGTGTGTGTGTATGTGTGTGTGTGTGTGGCTGTGCAGATGTGGCTGTGTGTGGAGTCTACTCCCCGGGGCACTAAGGGAGGAAGGTTATCTCCGGGGGAGCGAGTTAAAGCGCGACAGCGGCGGGAGAAGTGACGCGCGCACGGAACAACGTCCTGTAATCACACACTGGCCTGCCCGGGCTTGAAAAGTGTTGCCAAGGTAACCGCCCACTCTGGCCTACGCGCGCACACACACACACACACACACACACCACCTACACATTGTTCCAAATCAGCCGTTTATGCTGTCTCTCTGAACAGGATGGGTGTGTGTATGTGGGTCAGTTTCCCCAGGTGTAGTGGTTAAAAAAAAACTGAATATTTATTCGGTGGGCATTTACTGGCAAATCTCCAACAGCAGCAGCAGCGTCTGTGTCCGGTAAGGCCTCACACACATACACACACACACACACACACACACACACACACACACACACACACACACACACACACACAGTGCAACAGCAGCAGCAGCATCTGTGTCTGGTAAGGCCTCACACACACACGTCAGCGCAGACACATTAAAGCATGGACAGGAGCAAAAGGCTCAGAGAACCGAACAAGTCATCAAAACTATAGATAGATAGAAAGATAGAAAGATAGAGGGATGGATAGATAGATAGAGGGATAGATAGAGGGAGGGATGGATAGATAGAGGGAGGGATAGATAGATAGAGGGATGGATAGATAGAGGGAGGGATGGATGGATAGATAGATAGACAGAGGGATAGATAGAAAGAAAGAGGGATGGATAGATAGACAGAGGGATGGATAGATATATAGACAGAGGGATAGATAGAAAGAAAGAGGGATGGATGGATAGATAGACAGAGGGATAGAGGGATGAAAGGATGGAATATTGTATTGATCAGGCAGGCATGTTCAGGCTTGAACAGGATACACTTCTGTGTGTAAACTCCGCTTCGCGTCGTGCCTAACAACTCCCTTACCTGTTCTGAAATCAGCGCAAAGCACGGCCTCTTGGGGCTTATTGCTTTTCTAAACCTGTTACTACACATATTTCATATGGTTTCATAAATAAAGACAATTCAATTTAAGAAACAATAGTTTAATGATAAACCGTCATTCTTCCGGCACTAAAAATTATAGTTCCTAAATAAATCGTTGCCACGCAACCCTTGAAGCAACGCAACAGCCAGATGGAACACTGGGTATGAAATGCGCTATATGAATGCCTTGCCATTCGCTGCGCAGTAATATGGAATGTAATCAGGTCAAATTGTAAGGTAATGCTGGATTTTACAACGGCTTTTAGCCAATCACAATCAAGGATTTGAACAATCAGGTTTAGAATGACCAATTGATAGCTTTCAGTCACGTGACTACAATAGGTAGCTGGCGGGCAAAAAGAACAGCGAAACACAGCGAAAATGGCGACAAACAGTGGACAACTTCGAGCAACTACGCTCGCGATCAACCACAGACCATACCACTAAAGCCAGACAGAGATATTTAGAAAAAAATAAATTGTAGGAACTTGTGATCCATTTACTGCACCTGCTGACATTTGTATTTCTTTAACCTCGACAAAGTCCCTGCCTGATGTTTACATCTATCTCATAGAAAATCTGTCCCTCTACAAATCTCAAAAACTGAAAGCCTACAAAAGCACAGACAGGCCTCTCTATCCCTCCATCAGGCCTCTCTCTCTCTATCCCTCCATCAGGCCTCTCTATCCCTCCATCAGGCCTCTCTATCCCTCCATCAGGCCTCTCTATCTCTCCATCAGGCCTCTCTCTCTCTATCCCTCCATCAGGCCTCTCTATCCCTCCATCAGGCCTCTCTATCCCTCCATCAGGCCTCTCTCTATCCCTCCATCAGGCCTCTCTCTCTCTATCCCTCCATCAGGCCTCTCTATCTCTCCATCAGGCCTCTCTCTCTCTATCCCTCCATCAGGCCTCTCTCTCTCTATCCCTCCATCAGGCCTCTCTATCCCTCCATCAGGCCTCTCTATCCCTCCATCAGGCCTCTCTATATCTCCAGTGAAGTCTGCCAGCAGCCCCGCTGATAGGACAGAGGGAGAGATGGGGGCCTGTTAGCTATATTTGGGTTATGGATACACACACAGACACACAGACATACACACACACACACACACTCACACACACACACACACACACACTCACACACACACACACACACACACACACACAAAGACACACACACACAGACACACACACACAAAGACACACACACACACACACACACACACACACACACAGACACACACACACAGACACACAGACAGACACACACACACACAAACACACACACACACACACACACACACACACACACACACACACACACACACACACACACACACATACACACACAAACACAGAGACACACACACACACACGCACGCACACACACACACACACACACACACACACAAAGACACACACACACACACACAGACAGAGAGGGAGGAACTTACAGAGACACCTGTACACACACATCTATACACACACACACTCAGTTACAGCCCCGTAACCCCCTAATTGTTAGGTGTGTGAATGTGTGTGTGTGTGAGACATGAAGACTTGCCCCCTAGGAAATGACACAGACACCACACACACACACCCCACACATACACAGACGTACCCGTGATACACACGCAGGCACACACAGACACACACATACAGACACACACATACAGATGAACCCCTGATACACACCGCACACACTGAACTGAAAAGCTTGGGGAGCACACAGCTCTATAAATAAAGTGGTCCTTCAATCCTGAGCTGGAAAAAACCTCCTCTGGGCCAACTATAGCTCTGACAAGAGCATGAAGCATGAATGACTCTCAGTCACATCAGCCGCTTGCCCACTCTCTCTCTTTCTTTATTTCTCTCTTTCTTTCTCTCTTTCTTTTTTCTATTCTTTTCTCTCCCAGCGGAGTTGCCGAGCAACGGTTGAAGCTGTCCATTGCTTGAGTGGGTTTAGGTTTTTAAAGCCACTGCTCTCAGCCAATCATACTCAGCCTTACTCCAATCATACTCAAACTTACTATAAATCTATTCAACATTACTCCAATCATACTCAAACTTACTATAAATCTATTCAACATTACTCCAATCATACTCAAACTTACTATAAATCTATTCAACATTACTCCAATCATACTCAAACTAACTATAAATATATTCAACCTTACTAGAAACATACTCAAACTTACACCAAATCTGTTCAAACTTTCATCAAACATGCGCAAACCTACTCCAGACATACCTCAAAAATTTAACAAACGTATTTAAAACAACTAATCCTTACTCAACCTTACCACAACTCTTACTCTTTCTCTTGTAGAGCCATAATAATCATAATAGATAGAGATCTACAGATGCTATGGATGGGTCCTTTGAAACGGGACCGAGCGGTGTCGCCGTGTGCGGGTGGGCAGAGTAGGTTTAAAGATCTTTATATGGGACATGGTTTCATACAGACCGTCACATCCTTCCTCTTGTAGTGCCATAATAATCATAATAGATAGAGATCTACAGATGCTATGGATGGGTCCTTCCTCTGCATGGGCCTGTGGGCCTTCAAGACTCACCCCTGACCCCTGACCCCTGAACTCACCCGTGACCTCAGCTCAGTAAAGCTGTCCAGATTTAATCTGGAGGATAAACACTCATTAAAGGGGATGATTCATCTGAGGAATAAACACTCATTAAAGGGGATGATTCATCTGAGGAATAAACACTCATTAAAGGGGATGATTCATCTGAGGAATAAACACTCATTAAAGGGGATGATTCATCTGAGGAATAAACACTCATTAAAGGGGATGATTCATCTGAGGAATAAACACTCATTAAAGGGGATGAATCATCTGAAGAATAAACACTCATTAAAGGGGATGATTCATCTGGAGAATAAACACTCATTAAAGGGGATGATTCATCTGAAGGATAAACACTCATTAAAGGGGATGATTCATCTGAAGGATAATCACTCATTAAAGGGGATGATTCATCTGAGGAATAATCACTCATTAAAGGGGATGAATCATATGAAGAATAAACACTCATTAAAGGGGATGATTCATCTGAAGGATAATCACTCATTAAAGGGGATGATTCATCTCAGGACTGCAGTGTCCACTCTTGACTGCAATTGAGACATCAGTAAGAATACATGAAGCCCAACAGATCTGACCACAGGCCACCTGTCTCTGTGAACAAGGAGATCAGCCATCAGGCTGCAGTGCAGTGGTGAATGGGTTAGGGTTAGGGTGCAGTGGTGAATGGGTTAGAGTGCAGTGGTGAATGGGTTAGGGTGCAGTGGTGAATGGGTTAGGGTGCAGTGGTGAATGGGTTAGGGTGCAGTGGTGAATGGGTTAGGGTTAGGGTGCAGTGGTGAATGGGTTAGGGTGCAGTGGTGAATGGGTTAGGGTTAGGGTGCAGTGGTGAATGGGTTAGAGTGCAGTGGTGAATGGGTTAGGGTGCAGTGGTGAATGGGTTAGGGTGCAGTGGTGAATGGGTTAGGGTGCAGTGGTGAATGGGTTAGGGTTAGGGTGCAGTGGTGAATGGGTTAGGGTGCAGTGGTGAATGGGTTAGGGTGCAGTGGTGAATGGGTTAGGGTGCAGTGGTGAATGGGTTAGGGTGCAGTGGTGAATGGGTTAGGGTGTAGTGGTGAATGGGTTAGGGTGCAGTGGTGAATGGGTTAGGGTGCAGTGGTGAATGGGTTAGGGTTAGGGTGCAGTGGTGAATGGGTTAGGGTGCAGTGGTGAATGGGTTAGGGTGCAGTGGTGAATGGGTTAGGGTGCAGTGGTGAATGGGTTAGGGTTAGGGTGCAGTGGTGAATGGGTTAGGGTGCAGTGGTGAATGGGTTAGGGTGCAGTGGTGAATGGGTTAGGGTGCAGTGGTGAATGGGTTAGGGTGCAGTGGTGAATGGGTTAGGGTGCAGTGGTGAATGGGTTAGGGTGCAGTGGTGAATGGGTTAGGGTGCAGTGGTGAATGGGTTAGGGTGCAGTGGTGAATGGGTTAGGGTGCAGTGGTGAATGGGTTAGGGTTAGGGTGCAGTGGTGAATGGGTTAGGGTGCAGTGGTGAATGGGTTAGGGTGCAGTGGTGAATGGGTTAGGGTGCAGTGGTGAATGGGTTAGGGTGCAGTGGTGAATGGGTTAGGGTGCAGTGGTGAATGGGTTAGGGTGCAGTGGTGAATGGGTTAGGGTGCAGTGGTGAATGGGTTAGGGTGCAGTGGTGAATGGTCACTGACGGTCCCCCTCCCCTCCCCCAGACTCACCCCAGATGAGGCTCCTAGGGCCGGGGCCGGGGCTCGTCACAAGGCTGAAATTGCCCCAGCAGGGTGATGCATTACAGGAGGAGGGTTAAAGGTCACTGGCCAGAGACACACCACCACCCTCACGAGTGTGACGAAAAACAATATATGTGTGTGTGTGTGTGTGTGTGTACGTGTGTGTGTGTGTGTGTGTGTGTGTGTGTGTGTGTGTGTGTGTGTGTGTGTGTGTGTGTGTGAGAGAGAGAGAGAGAGAGACAGAGGGAGCCTGAGAAGACTTCGGACAGTTGGACATAAAGAATTGGTATGTCTGGGACAGCCCAGAAAAGTTTGAGTGAGCCTGAATAAGAAATGGGAAATCCTTGGAAATCCTGAGCTTCCTACTCCAGGTGAGCAGCGGTTTACCCTCCAAGCCTCTTGCAGGCCCCTATGCTGCCATGCTGTGTGTGCACGTCAGCACTTGCGGGTCACTTCCTCTCTCGCTCCTCCATCTGTGAGTGAAAAGTTATGTGTCATGGTTGCGGTTGGGTTTCTGTGAATGTGAAAGTGCGGTGTCACGTTTTCTGTGAAGACTTAACCTGTTACTGCTTTAACGCCCCCTAATGGACCCGGGGGCGGGCCCGTACTGGATAAATCGCCAAAACAAATCCTGAAAATTCTATTTCTGAAAATATGATTCAAACTCCCATTTAATATTTTTTTGTGGTAATCCAACTATGTGTAAACCGATTTTCAGTTGTCTACATGCATCCGTTACAAATAAATACAATTTTAAACACACCATGACACATCCTCATTTTTTACATATGGAGCAGCCTCCTCCCATAACTAAGCCATTTAAATGTGTTTCTGCATTATCCGTACCTTAAATAACGTTATAGAACATTCATTTACCTTCAAAACATCTAAAAAAACAGACTTGAACTGCATGGTTATGTCCATAAAGTTGTTTATTCACTTGCTCACGACATTGAGAAAAAACGTTCACTTTCTTGTATGTTTCTGATGGCGATCTCCTCGCTCTCTTCCTGACAACACTACACGAAGTTATCACGTGATGTTATATATCGTTACAAAGCTTAAGACCCCCTCTTTCAGAATCTTTGGATTTTATTGGCTGTTAAACACATGTTTGTCATGAGTGACAGGCATTACCACCAATGGCATCAGCTCTCAATCATGCAGCTGCTCAGGCATGTCCTATCATATCACTTTACACTTCTTGTAAGACTTCTCAGTAGTGATTGACACCTGTTTTACCGAATAATAGAGATTCTAACAAAAAAGTAGGTAGGTCATTTGCCGTGATTGCTCAGTCCTGGAGTTTAGATTTTTGAAAGCGCAACTCAAGAGTCTCAGCTGCGCTCCCGGTGCGTAAATGGGCCATTTTGTTTACCTTCAAATGCGCACAGCAAGTGGTTTGGTCCACACGATCCTGAGGGCTTGTTTGTGCATATTTTTGGCTGCAATTTGTCTCCCTTGTACTCATCCATCATGGCAAGACGAGGATTGCAGATGAGTGAAATACAATGGATGATTTTTGATGATTTTCGGGGAAGCCAGTGGACTAAGCATGGACTAGCATGCTAGCATGGACTCAGCATGGACTAGCATGCTAGCATGGACTCATTGGAAGAGTGAATGGAATCGATGCCATCCTCGATGCGTAAGTAATTTAAACCAACTACTTTTCAGTGCATACCAGTAAGCTATGCATATGCCTTATTCTCTTTAGTGCTTTATTTTTTTTATCATTGTGGGATGTAGTTTGCTAGTAATGGATATTGGTTACCATGCTGCTGCTGTATTTACGTAGCTGCAATGTAGACTACAACATACTAACATAGCACAACCTGCTTCTTGCCTCAAAACGCATAGAAATGTTTTATTTACATCTGCTAAATGCATAATGCCTATGTTATTATCACACTTCAGCTTGACTATGGTGTTTTTTACATATGTTTACATTTTACATATTTGTGCATTAGCTTAGTAAATAACATGAAGCAAAATTCAATTGTAAGGCATGACCCAGTCAAAATATTTATATTGTCCAACGTTTTTATCTTGCAGTGACCCAGCCCCAGCTCCAGTTCCAGCTCCAGCATCAGCATCACCCCCACCACCACCCCCGTCGCCACCACCACTACTACCAGCTGCATAGCCTCCAACAGTGACACAATCCAATTTCAAAAGAAATTATAATATTAGTCTAAAATGGAGTTATATATGTCTGTACAACGAAAAAAAACAATGATATACAATGAGAACATTTTTTTTATGCATTTGGAGAGCTTGGAGAGGTTTTGGACACTTGGAGACGCCTGAATGCACCATTTAGATATTGCTGTGCAACACCTGGACATTTTTAGATATCTGCTCCAAAATTTGTACTTTGTTTCTCAGGAACATGTTGAATCAGGAAATATAGAACATGACAGAATTTTCTTCCCTTGAAACCATCCACACACTGTCAAACATAAAAATGAAAGGCGTTTTTTACATTTTTGACATTTTGTTCTGTATATGATGCTTTGAAATTGATACTTAATGATGAAAATAAAAGTCAGGAGGTGAATGCATGTCTTGGCCCATTTGTCTTCTTCAATTTAAGATATGAATGATCTTTGTATCATGTGTACAACTTCAGATATTGAGTGTTATTATGTGTAAGTACAAATCGTTCCAAATTAAGGCGAAATATCCCACTGCAGTAACAGGTTAAGTGCGGTGTCATGTTTTCTGCTGAATTTCTGTCAATGTGAACAACCTTCCTTTTCAGTCTTCTCACTCAATAGATGAGTTAAAGAGGAGGTACAGAGAGTTGGACAGATACAAAACAAGAGAGAGAGAGAGAGAGAGAGAGAGAGAGGAGAGAGGAGAGAGAGAGGAGAGAGAGAGAGGAGAGAGGAGAGAGAGAGGAGAGAGAGAGAGATAGAGAGATCATTCCTCATTAATTTCCCGCTAAAAAACAGCAGAAATTCCCAGATGACTAAAATAAAGCCAGCCCTTTTTTCATTCTTCCTTCAGCCTCATCTGAGCCTTATTTTAACCGTGCTCACCGGCTTTCCCGTCAGACGAACAGGAAGTGATGCATCATTTCAACAGGGGGAACACTTCCTCTTTACCAGTATGCGCTCAGATGACGGCTCAATGTAGAAACAAAGGGGTTGACTTCCTGTTTGAACAGGAAATTAGTGTGCTGGTTTGTGTTTGACAGAATGGGGGATGGGGAGCTTTCCGAGTCTGTTTGTGACTATATTCAAGCCTGATGTCTGGGTTTACATTGTGTCTATGTGTCTATATATCTATGTGTGTGTGTCTGTCTTTGTTTGCATAGCTGTGTGTGTGTGTGTGTGGGTGTGGGTGTGTGTTTGTGTATGTATCTGTTTATGTATCTGTCTTTGTGTGTGTTTGCATACCTGTGTGTTTGTGTGTGTGTGTGTGTATGTTAGTGCATGTGTGTGCGTATTCAACTATAGTGCGTGTGTGTTTGTGTGTGTGTGTTCGACTGTAGTGCGTGTGTGTTTGTGTGTGTGTGTTCGACTGTAGTTCGTGTGTGTGTTCGGGTTTAGTGCGTGCGTGTAAGCAGGCTGTGTTGAGGAAGTTGCGTGCGTGTGTCGATCTCTGCGTTGAGGAAGTTGCGTGAGTGAGTGTGTGGATCTCTGAGTCTGTGTGTGTGTGTGTGTTTGAGTGTGTGAATCTCTGTGTTGAGGCTGCTTCCTGAGTGACGTGTCTGTCCGTCACACTGTGTGTGTGTGTGTGTGTCAGTGTGTGTGTCTATCACACATCCTGTGCTGCCCCATGCCTCTGATCTCCTGCCCACTTGCTCTCTTCCTCTCCTCCTCTCTTCTATTGTCTGCCCATCCATTGTCCTTTTCTCCTTTGTCTTCACCTCTTTCCCTCTTCTCTGCTCTCCTGTCATTCATCATACTCTTGTTGTCCTCTCCAGATTTCTCTCATCTTCTCTATTCTATTCTATTCTACTCTACTCTACTCTACTCTACTCTACTCTACTCTACTCTTCACTACTGTACTGTACTCTACTCTACTCTACTCTACTCTACTCTACTCTACTCTTCACTACTGTACTGTACTGTACTCTACTCTACTCTACTCTACTCTACTCTACTCTACTCTACTCTACTCTACTCTACTCTTCACTACTGTACTGTACTGTACTCTACTCTACTCTACTCTACTCTACTCTACTCTACTCTACTCTACTCTACTCTACTCCTCTCTACTCTACTCTACTCTACTCTACTTCTCTCTACTCCTCTCTAC
>NC_137918.1:26283229-26285729 GCF_963457725.1 Sprattus sprattus
GTGTGGATTGGGAAAAACAACCTGAAGGTTCTTGTGTGGATTGGGAAAAACAACCTTAATCTTGGCTAAATATTAATGCTACATATCTGTAACCACAACATACAGTGACGACAAGAACTACAATAACAGTAACAACATGTAAAAATACAAAAACAAATCAATAATAATAATAGTAATAATAATAGTTATGGTTGAAATAAGAGCAGAGGATGTTTGTTGACTGCTGACAGTAATGCCCTGACACATGACAGTGACTGTGTCCGTGAGTTCAGTACAGCAATGCCCTGTGACATGACGTGACGGTGAGTTCAGTACAGTACTTTCTGTTGGGAGTCCAGTTACAGTGTGTGAATCACACATCTCTCTCTCTCTCACACACACACACACACACACACACACACACACACACACACACACACACACACACACACACACACACACACACACACACACACACACACACACACACACACACACACACACACACACACACACACACACACACACACACACACACACACACACACACACAGTCTATTTGTCCAGCATCCAGTAAACTAAATGTCAACCCCAGGAAGGCCAGTCTGTAAATGTGTGTGTGTGTGTGTGTGTGTGAGGGAGTAAGAGAGGTGTGTTTCCAGTCTTTTGAAATCCACAGTTTGTGTGCAATCCTGAGCCTCAGACAGGCAGGCTAGTGGCGCCCATCACACCAGTCATCAGCTGGCCTGTTCCTGTTCCTGTCCCATCCATGACGTTCCCCACGCAGCTTTCTCTCTTCCTGCCTCCCGTCCCTCATCCCTCCATCTCTTCATGCCTCCTCTCCACCGCTCCCTTCATCCCCCTCTTTTGTGCTCTTCCGTCCATCCCTCCATCAGGTCATGATGACCTCGCTGCTGAGGTCCGTGGGCGGGGCCTCGGCCTTCCATACGGCGTCGTCGTAGTCCATCTCTAGAGGCGACGCCTCCCCGGGGGACGAGGATGACGAGGAGGAGGAGGAGGAGGCCGCGCTGCTGTTGCTATGGCTGCGGGCCACCCTGCGGTTGCCGGGCGACCAGGCGTAGGGGGCGCGGGTGTCGCGGCGGGCCTTTCGGCGAAGCCGGCGCTGCTGGAGGAGCAGCTGGAGACGCTCCACCTTACACCGGGTCGCCCTGTTCTCCCACTGCCGCTCCCGCTCACCGCCTGGGAGAGAGAGAGAGAGAGAGAGAGAGAGAGAGAGAGAGAGAGAGAGAGAGAGAGAGAAAGAGAGAGAGAGAGAGAGATGGTTAGACAGTCACTCAACACTTGAGCACTTGAAAGGAATGGAAGTTCCCTTAACCTACTAATGTTACCAGCAGCACATCGGGACAGACTGGTCATAGCCAGAAGAGGGCCGTAAGAGGGCCGGAAGAGGGCCGGAAGAGGGCCAGAGAGAGCTGGAACTAATCTAGAGTAATGGGGGTGGCTTCAGTACAGGAGGCAGACGGCTGTGGCTAAACTTCTCTCCTCTCCTCTCTTATACTTCGATCTGCTTTTCCTCTTCTCCAACTATCCAACCTGCCTCCCTACTGGCCCTCCCCTCCCCTCTCCTCTCACCCCTCCCCTCCCCTCACCCCTCCCCTCTCCTCTCACCCCTCCCCTCTCCTCTCACCCCTCCCCTCCCCCCCCTCCTCTCACCCCTCCCCTCCCCTCCCCTCTCACCCCTCCCCTCACCCCTCCCCTCCCCTCTCCTCTCACCCCTCCCCTCCCCTCACCCCTCCCCTCTCCTCTCACCCCTCCCCTCCCCTCACCCCTCCCCTCCCCTCTCACCCCTCCTCACCCCTCCCCTCACCCCTCCCCTCTCACCCCTCCTCACCCCTCCCCTCACCCCTCCCCTCCCCTCCCCTCCCCTCTCCCCCCTCACCCCTCCTCACCCCTCCCCTCACCCCTCCCCTCCCCTCTCCCCTCACCTCCCCTCTCCTCACCCCTCCTACATCCTCCATTTTTGTCTACTTTCCGCCCCCCCCCCCCCCTTCCGTCTGTTGGTCCTCTTTATCTCTCCATTTTTCCCTCCCTCACTTCTCCTCTCCAAGCGGAAGCACTCTTGAGATCACCATCAGAGTATGAAGGACAAACCAGGCTGCGGGGGGATACTGAAATAATGCACACACACACACACACACACACACACACACACACACAAAAAACACAAACGACACACACACACACAAACGACACTCACAAACGACACACACACACGCTCACACATACACACTCGTAAACACACAGCCTTCATCTTTCGTCTGATACATGTTTGCAATCTACTTAATTCCTAACAGCTGCCTCTAGTCCAGACACACACACACTCTCACCAGTGTACTGTGTATGGGGTTGAGCATGTGTAAGTGCATGTGTAAGTGCATGTGTGTGTGCGAGAGTGTGTGTCTGCGGTCTACATCACACACTTAAGAGTAAGAGGTCAGCCAGTGACCTCCGAATACAAGCATACCACACACACACACACACACACACACACACACACAGT
>NC_137918.1:26290729-26298229 GCF_963457725.1 Sprattus sprattus
CAACTGCAGCCCATGAACGGAAGCAAGCGAGGTCTGCGATCACGTGGGCTTACCTGAGTTTCCGTGAGGCTCTCCAGCGCCTGCATGATTGACTGTTCCGGTCTGGGCGACTGCGACTAACGGAGAGAGAGAAAAGAGAAGTTATTAGACTCAGTAGACTATTGTGTCTGTGTGTGTGTGTGTGTGTGTGTGTGTGTGTGTGTGTGCCAGTGAACTAGTCTAGAGCTTCCCAAATGTAGGTGACTGGCTGCCAACTGTGATGAAATCTCACATTGTGAAATTGTGAAAGTGAAGTAGCCCAAGTTTTTTTAGGCATGTTAACTCCGTCCTTGCCAAACTTTGTACTGCGTTACAAAATGAATGTGACTCACCATCAAACCAGCTTCGACTGACGGCACCAATGTCAGTTTACTCCCGTTTGCAACGCCAAAGTCCTGCAACTTCCCCGAGGTCAGCCTCCTGGATACGGGAACAGAGGCACACACTTGAGATACAGGGCAACGTGGACTAATGCAATATAAATGTTTCAGCAGAGAGAGACCATGGGGGAAATAAATACCCAAAGTCAAGACCAACTCCTCGACATTTCGGCGCAATTAATCTCCAGTTAACTGCCCCTTCAGTTGATTGCATTGAAGTGATTGTAATACCGGATTATTCGCTTTTTGTGCCCTCTCTCTCTTATCTCATACATAAGACTGGCATTATTAGTCTATTAGGCCTATTGGTTGTCTTACACTAATCAGACAGCGCTTTGTTATGCATTGTTCTTATCGCCACCTCCTCAACCTCCCCTGCGCATCTTAAAGCGGAACCGTGTAATGCGACTCAACCTCCGTAATACCCTGTGGTGACATGGCACTCACACCGGTCTTCGCCCACGGACCCCCTTCCCGTTAGTGCGCCCGCCTGCGATACGAGACTTTCATTGCAGTCCCCTCCCCATCCTTCCCTGGCCATGGCTTACTTGCGTGATGACCTCATGGCGCATAATCCTGGTGGTGTGTGTGTTGAATTAAGTTGGAATGCAGCATGCAGACATAAGTTTTTTTTGTATAATTCCCTCCGACCCTGCCAGAATATCCGAAGTAGCCTAGAACACTCAGTTGTGCATAGCATGAAATACAATAGCAAGTAGTCACACAGTAGCCTAAACTAAGCTCTCATTCCAATTAAACTGCTAACCCCCATGCTCGGTCTGCTGCGGTCCCTGGGAACGCAGCCGTGCCCGGTTGTCCTTCGCGCGGTGCAATAGCTTACTACTCACGTGTCTTTGTGCAGAAGAGCGAGCCTTTCTTTGGGCACCCTCAGCCTCTGCGCGAGCCTCCTCTTCAGTCCTTCCACCGTCTCCTCGCGTGGAAGAGAGAGCTCGAAGCGCGTGCCAGTTGTTGAGTTGATAGACAAATTCATGGACGGTTCGCTCGAGCTGAGACCGGGACAACAGGACGTGGCTCCACGGATGGCACAGCTGCAACTGCGGGCGTCTGGGTGCCGGTCCATGCGCTCCGTGACCGGAAGAAGAGCGTGGACGAGACTGTGGCTATGAGCAACGACAGGCCAGTGTCCCCGTGCGACAGATATGAGCGGATGTTCGCGAGGTTCTGTCCGTCTGTTTCCAATTGCAAAGTTAACTAGAGTCCTTGTGATGTGTTTGTTTCCTTAGGCCTCGTTCAGTGTATTCCCAGAAGTCTCTCTCCAATTCGTTACCGTTCAAGCTTGTACAAAGATCAATGTGGTTTTAGATTCCATAGTCCACCAGCCAATTATAAGTATATCCAATAGCAATCAGTGTAAAAGAAAAATAATATGCCTTCGAGTTTATCCTAGCTTCCCCTTTATGTCGTGCTAATACTCGTAGGCTAGAGTCCGACCACGTAAACCCCGTTAAGTCTTAAAGCCGACAGCCTGCTGGAGCCTTTGTGGACGATCTCTTTCCCCTTCTCTTGTTCCCACAACGCTCACTGCACACTGCACAGCAAATATGTTACGAGATGTAGGGCTTGATGCCTCTTAGGTCCGCCCACCCATCGACATATCCAATCGCGTCGACCATATGGTGTGCGTTAGTGAACACTAACCAATGGGCACACGCTGCGTCACACCCACATGTGAAATGTGTCCCTTCCCCCTCGGCCGCGCTCCCATATTGTGATTGTCGTGCGAGCCAATCACAGGGTCTGCGTTTGCCTACGAACGCGCTAGGCTCCGCCCACAGCACTCATTCATAATATGAGAGTGATACAAAGAAGGGAGGCACGCGGTGATCTCACGGCTCTCTCTGGCTGTCCCCCGGTCACAGGAATCAGAAACAAAGCGAAACAAGTCGTCTGTGACTGAGTTCCACTTGGCTCAGCGGAAAGCTGTCTGCTTTGCTGATAAACAGTGTGAATTATTAGCAAACTTAACATCAACACTAAAGCTTCTTGACTGCATCATCAAACATGAAGGTTATTTTATTTGTTCAATGTCTAAATAATAGCCTTATAATACTTTTATGTTAATAGATAATGTAGTCCACTCTTCATCACCCGATAGGCTGTCTATTCAACATGCATCAGCCTATAGTCGAAGAAAAGTCTAATCTTGGTTAGTCGGTTATTGAGTAATCAGCTGTATGTACATTCCTGTCAAGCTTGGTCAGAGTTTTTTTTTGGTTATGACTGATGATGACTGGTTATGCTGAGATCGTAAATTCTTTAGGCAGTGACAAAAAATGTCCTACGGTAGAAGTAGGCTGCAGGTTACAGTGAATCATAATATTGTCGCGTTCACAATGACCGCTTGTTAACTCACGAACCGTTCTCACGCGGGTGTGTCCCGGAGAAGTGAGTCATCCTCCAGCGTTTCCGTTGAGTCTGTGGCGCGTGTGTGCGCTCGGGCCGAGGCCAGTTGATTCACGAGAGAAATGATCTGGCATGAGCCGGCCTACTATGGGTTTGCTTCAGATTCAGCCTAACTGGCATAAAGTGAACAACAGAGTGTGGGAGTTTCTAGAGAGTGTTATCATAGTTTTCTAGCTTAATAGATTTGGACAGGACGTCCTGGCTGGTTCCTAGGAATGCCTATTCAAAAGATTATCACTACATTCACACCTTTTGCTGAGTGATTCACACCGCTATTCATTGAGAATGGCTAACAGTGTTTGTGTTATGTGTCATATGTGCTGACACAGGGGTGCTCCTTCATGAAGTAATCTCACTAACCGCACATCCTTTGACTGTGAGAGATCTCAAACGTGGTTGCACCATTGCCTGCACATACTGGCACCAGATCTGACAGTGCTGCTGTACAAGTACTTTGCCCCAAACATGCAGTCCACTTATTACTGAGCCGCATGGACAGACAAGGGAACCCGTGGCCCGGTAGGCTCGTACTGTAATCCATCCCGGCTGAGCTGCTGTGTGCCGACAGCGAGACAGGGGACTTTATCTGATGATGGCTTCCTTGAGACTTCTATGCCTTATTACACATTTTCCTCTCATTAAGTTGACCTTCAGCATTCCTGATATTCCTGGTCATTCCTGGTGTCCGACCCCTTTGCCAATACCTCTTGTGGTTTCAGTACACTGGCATATTGGCTGTTAATAAATGCTGAAGAAAAGACTAGTCTACTATTGATCCCACAGTTTGTGTGTGTGTGTGTGTGTGTGTGTGGAGGGGATGATTGGGAAGAAGTCAATAATGGGGGGTCAGATGTCATGGCAGAACCATATTTGACGGCAGCATTTTTCAACAGTGAGGGCATACGTACACAAACACACACACACACACACAAGCACACACACAAGCACACACACACACACACATACACAAGCACACACACACAAGCACACACACACACACACACACACACACACACACACACGCGCGCGCGCACACGCACACGCACACACACATACACATACACACAAACACACACACAAGCACACACACACACACACATGCACAGACACACACGCACACACACACACACACACACACACACACACACGCACACGCAAACACACACACACACACAACTGCTTTTTAATTAGCACACATTTTGTAACACACACCTGTCGAGTGTACCCATGCCCTCCCCCAGTGTGTCTCTCATAGGTGTGTGTGTGTGTGTGTGTGTGTGTGTGTGTGTGTGTGTGTGTGTGTGTGTGTGTCCAATGTGTCTCTCATAGGCTATGGTCGAATTGCCTTTTTTGCTTAAGAAGGTTCCTAACTGAGTGAAATGACCGATCGTATCTTAGTGGCAGCCATGATGGGAGCTGGTTGCATTCTCTAAATGCTGAGGAGCGGTGCTTCAGTGCTTCCTCTCTTGTCTCCTTTGGATAGGGCGCACTGGACCATCCTTTACCCAAGGAAAGGAGGTAATACCGTCCCACAATTCATTGCGGCAACAGCATTTAAAGACTTACGTTAGTAACAACCGTTGCATAATAAGGCCTACTAAGCTTAGTGTAAATGCAGTTTGATTCTCTTCTCCTGAGTCCTGATGAATTCTCCTACACATCTCTCCTTGACCTCGTGACCTTTTCCATGGAGGTCAAGAAAAAGTGATTAGGAAAGGACATGGGATGTCATTCTTTACCTAGCTGTACCCAGCCATGGTGTGATATATTGATTGACTTTTGGGTGAACCAATCAGAGGGTCTGCATTTGCCTACGAGGGCGCTAGGCTCCGCCCACAGCAGTCATTCATAATATGAGAGTGACACACAGAAGGGAGGCTCTCTCTCACACACACACACACACACACACACACACACACACACACACACACACACACACACACACACACACACACACACACACACACACACACACACACACACACACACACACACACACACACACACACACACACACACACACACACACACACACACACACACACACACACACACACACACACACACACACTCTCTGGCCGTCCCCCAGTCACAGGAGTCAGAAACAAAGAGAAACAAACTGTCTGTGACGGAGTTCCACTGGGCTCAGCGGAAAGCTGTTTGCTGATAAGAATTCCCATGCACCCCCCACGCTTACCCAGAAGGCCGTTCACCCCTGCAGTAACATTAAACCGTAAATAGCCTCTATCTTTGGGGCAGTTATAGGCAGCCTCCATCTTTGGGGCAGTTATAGGCAGCCTGCATCTTTGGGGCAGTTATAGGCAGCCTGCATCTTTGGGGCAGTTATAGGCAGCCTCCATCTTTGGGGCAGTTACAGGCAGCCTGCATCTTTGGGGCAGTTATAGGCAGCCTGCATCTTTGGGGCAGTTACAGGCAGCCTGCATCTTTGGGGCAGTTACAGGCAGCCTGCATCTTTGGGGCAGTTATAGGCAGCCTCAGTGGCGGTTCTGCACGGAGGCCTGGGGTGGCCCGTTCCCCCGTAGACATGTCCCTGGCCACCCCTGTGGCCACCCCTTGCTGACCAAATAAAAAAATATATGAATTTATTATGATTTTACACCCGAGCGCCAAAAGCGGTACTAATGCGACGCAACGTTCTACATGGGTAAATTAAAGCGGCGCACCAGATCACTGTAGTTTGTTTGCCATGTGTGGTGCTTGTTGGAGAGAGGAGCTACGATTGAAATGTTTGGCTCGCTCTCTTTCATTAATGGATCGCTGGTTCTTAAGAGGAGCTGGTAGTTTGCCTGTGCCATAGTGATCATATACAACTGTCTACCGGCTGAGCTGATGATTTTTCTGCCACATGAAAGCAGGGAAGAAGGACAAATAACCACAGCGCTATTTTCAAAAACCAAAAGATGGAAATATCCTATGCCTGTTGACTTTCCCAGATCTTATGTGTATTCAAACTGTCATAGACGAACTGAACAAATTTGAATTCATGACGACAAGAATTCGTGTGGGTCATACAGTCTTTCACGATCCCTTTATTAATTCCAGGATAATAGCTTGCTTTAGATTCCTGCGCTAGCAAGATAAGCCTTTGATTGCTTACTGATGTAGCTAGCTCTTGCTGCTGAGTTTTCAAAGTTGACTTCAATGTTGTAATTGAATGTATCCCATGATCAGGGTGTTTTCACTGATTTCAACACTGCAACCTACAACAGTTAGCAATACAAGCAAAGGCTTCTTGCTAGCGCAGGAATCTTAGATCAGCAGTAGGCTAGCTAGCAGCTACACAATAACATTAATGAACATTTTTAGTTATAGGCCGCCTGCATCTTTGGGGCAGTTATAGGCAGCCTGCATCTTTGGGGCAGTTATAGGCAGCCTGCATCTTTGGGGCAGTTATAGAGCAGCCAGACATCAGAAGGCAGGAACCCCCACTCTATGACCTCCTTCAGGGCCGTTTGATAAAGACATAATCATGGCTGAGGACGTGTCCATGAACTGGATGCCACAGGCTTGTGTTAACCGCGGAGCGAGAAGCACATTATGAAAGACATGGACTCTGCCCATGGAGCCGCGGCTGTGGTGCGTGGTATGACGGGCAGGATGGGCATGATCATGCCAGTGAGTGTGTGTGTGTGTGTGTGTGTGTGTGTGTGTGTGTGTGTGTGTGTGTGTGTGTGTGTGTGTGTGTTCTATCTGCCCTACAAAGGTGTGTGCAAGCTTTTATCTTTAACTGTGTCTGTCTGACTGTATGCTTGTGTCCCAGGCAAAAATAAAGTGTATTTTAATTAAAAATGCACTTTAACATCAGCAAGTACATTTCTAGCCCATTATTGCTTTGTGTGTTAAATATAAGTGCAAAAAATGTATATTACAAATGTTCTAATTTACAAGTATGTTTCTACCTCAGTATTTCTTCAGTGTACCTTATGCAAGTACATAAATTAACACTAATATTTGAATTGATATTAAGTGTATTCAGATGAAGCATAATACCCAAGTGTTTTATCAGTGCATTTCTTAATGGTGTGCTTTAAATGTAGCCTAAATTCAATTTTCAATAAGACTGATCTCCGCTGACTCATCGCCATCCCTGAGGCCCACTTCCGTCACACACTTCACTTCCGTCACACACTTCACCTCCGTCACACACTTCACCTCCGTCACACACTTCACCTCCGTCACACACTTCACCTCCGTCACACACTTCACCTCCGTCACACACTTCACCTCCGTCACACACTTCACCTCCGTCACCCACTTCACCTCCGTCACACACTTCACCTCCGTCACACACTTCACCTCCGTCACACACCGTCACACACCTCACCTCCGTCACACACTTCACCTCTGTCACACACCGTCACACACTTCACCTCTGTCAGACACTTCACCTCCGTCACACACTTCACCTCTGTCACACACCGTCACACACTTCACCTCTGTCAGACACTTCACCTCCGTCACACACTTCACCTCCGTCACACACCGTCACACACCTCACCTCCGTCACACACTTCAGCTGTGCCAGGTGTGTGTTCCTGGCCTGCGCAGCGCTCGGATCAGGCTGTCTTCACGGGGCCATTACCTCCAGGTACCAGCCTGTCGACCTGGACGTCATGGTTACTTAGAGTGGATGGAA
>NC_137918.1:26310729-26313229 GCF_963457725.1 Sprattus sprattus
ATGTATCTTTATGAGTCCTCCATATGTAGAGCTATGTATCTTTATGAGTCCTCCATATGTAGAGCTATGTATCTTTATGAGTTCTGCATATGTAGAGCTATGTATCTTTATGAGTCCTCCATATGTAGAGCTAAGTATCTTTATGAGTCCTCCATATGTAGAGCTATGTATCTTTATGAGTCCTCCATATGTAGAGCTATGTATCTTTATGAGTCCTCCATATGTAGAGCTATGTATCTTTATGAGTCCTCCATATGTAGAGCTATGTATCTTTATGAGTCCTCCATATGTAGAGCTATGTATCTTTATGAGTCCTCCATATGTAGAGCTATGTATCTTTATAGTTCTACATCACTATGTCAGTCCTACTGTGTGACTACGTCCTCAAAGACTAAGCAAGGTTTCCAACCGATAAGGAATACAATACCACACTGCCACCTAGCGACATAATATGGTGATGCGCTCCCTCCAGCCTAGGCGCCTTCACTCCGGCTGGCTGAGGGAGTCCCGGGTCCCGGGTCCGAGCGCAGACGAATGCGGAAAGAAAGAACGTTTGATTGCGGAGTGCGGGTCGGAAGAAACGCGTTCTTGGGAGGAAGACATGATTCGCTGGACTCCCGCAAAATATAAACATATGGATAAAATTAAATAAAGAGTTTTTTTGTTCTTAAACTACAGTACGTCAGCAAGCAATAACCCATGTAAACCGGCTCAAGATTATTGGTTTTAACCCCTGGCACATTTTCATGGGAGCAGGCCTGAGCGGGGCTGTAAATTGCATGCTGTGTTAACGTCCACCTGCGGGTGGGAGCGGGACAAAATGTTACATAAATACACCCGGTGTGTGCAGACTTCTTCTCTTCCTCCTACACAGGCCAGGAGTCGATGTTAAATCTGGACCATATTCTCCGGATCCGCGCCAGACCACGGCCATATCTGTTCCGGGGTGATGTTTTGTTATTTTTTTTACAACGTCTACTCTACCTGTCCTAAGCTAAACATCCTCTCTGTTATAGACGTGGTATGGCAGCAACTCTATTTGCATTGAACACTGAACTACTGTCCATGAAAGGTGCTATATAAATAAAGTGTATTATTCTTCTTATTATTATTATTATCATCATCATTATAAAGGTATTTTCATTACTGCACTTGCTCTTTCTGCTCAATGAAATCGACATGCTGTGCCGATATTGTGTCGTCACTCTGTTGCCAGGCGATGGCGCTTTGTCAGCACTAGACTGTCAACCTCTCATCATTTTACTGACGTCAGAGTGCAACACCAAAGGCGATGAATGCAATATTAGATCATTGTGAAAGTAGGCCACCGAGCCATCATCCTCAGGGCACTATTTACACGCACATAGTGTGTTCAACGTGTGAATCTGTTCTATTCTACATGCAGGTCATGTAGAATCAAATAAAAGTGCTTCTCCATACAGATATGCAGGTGTGTTGCGTAATGTTGACGTATTTTGTGGAGGTCTATAAATAGGCTATTGTGCGCCAGGGGGAAAAGGTAATATATGTGCTGTGGCTGTAAAATCTAAACACAGAGAGGCTGCTTCCACTCCAGCTGTGCATACTTAGATGCCTAACTGCAATATACTATCCGATGATGTCATCTTTATTACATAAGTGCATGATCACGACTGTTGCTTTTTTTTCTTCTTCTAAATGACAGCGTATTATTTTTAACTTATCTATTTATTTCATTGTATTTCCCATCCGGAGTTTTGTATCAATCACGCCAATCGCGAAAGACGCGTGTCTATATGTCTCTGTAGTGGCGACGCTCTGGCATTGCGATGCGTTCTGACGCATGTCTCCTCCAGTTCTGTCAAGCTGAAGAAGAATGGCCGAAAAAAAGAATGAAAAAAAAAAAATCAAGGATGGTTTCCGCGCATGGAATCCCATCGCTAGCATTACTTTTGGCATCACGTGGTGTTTTTAGCGCCGGCCAGTGGGTGTGTCCTCGAGCACCCCGTTTCATTCATAACTCCGGTTGCTATTAGGGCAACAATCTAACGGCACGAAGACGGACGGAAGGCGCTGGTGTAACACTGCAAGTTCGCTCTCCAGTTTATCTACCCAAATGGACCGCGCGACTCACAAATAGGTGAGCTCTTAAATCCGCCTTGTATGCGTTGTTCACGGACAACCGACTCGGAGATAGGCTACTAGTCTGTCCGCGAGCCATCTGTTGCCCGTGACTATGTATCCGCTCGTTCTCTTGGTGTTCGCATGTCGATCACTCGAGTGTCAATTCCCCGCGAGAAAGGCTGGGTAGGCGTGTTGGCAGCTCGTGCACGAAGCAAGCCCATGCCGCGGTAACGGTTGCCTGTGGATAGTGAATCCGAGCGCACGAGATGCGGGCGAGTGCTCTCCTTCAACAGCTAAACACTCATTGCTTGAAAGAAATGTAACAATTATACCGGGAGTTAACGGCTTTTCTAAACTAAAAACTATCTGATTTCTGGTCAGTGGTCCAGAATGTAGG
>NC_137918.1:26315729-26318229 GCF_963457725.1 Sprattus sprattus
CCCTGACTCTTTCATTCATTCATTCATTTGTTAATTCGTTCGTTCATTCATTCATTCATTCAGTTCAACTCAAACGTAAATTTACTAACTACATCATTCATTCATTCGTTGAATTCAAACATGCATTTGTTAACTACCTCATTCATTCATTCAATTCAAACATACATTTGTTAACTACCTCATTCATTCATTCAATTCAAATATACATTTGTTAACTACCTCATTCATTCATTAATTCAATTCAAATACATATTTACTAACTACGTCATTCATTCATTTATTCAATTCAAATATACATTTACTAAATACATCATTCATTCATTCATTAAATTCAAATATACATTTGCTAACTACATCATTAATTAATTAATTCATTCATTCATTCATTCAATTCAAATATTAATTTACTCACTACATCAATCATTCATTCATTCAATTGAAACATATCTACTAGCTACCTCATTTATTCATTCAATTCAATTCAAACATTTACTTACTACATCATTAATTCATTAAATTCAAACATACATTGACTAACTACGTCATTCATTCATTCATTCATTCATTCAATTCAAACATACATTTACTAACATACCCTTAGGTCATGGATTCATTTTCTCAACCCGTTCATGCTTTCACTGATTCATACATATATACATCCGTCTCAAACAAACATTCAGATGCTCATCCATTTGGGTCATTAATTTATGGATTGATTGATTGATTGATTGATTGACTGGTAGATTACTATCTTCCTTCAGTGTTTCATTCATTCATCAGTCTCTTGGATCGTGAGCATTACTGTAAAGAGCTCTAGGTTTGGAATGCATAGCAACCCTTCCTGAGGAGCCTGGATGGATATTCCATTGTGATTGAATAGAGATTGATTAATATTCCATAGTGATTGAATAGAGATTGATTATTATTCCATAGTGATTGAATAGAGATTGATTAACATTCCATTGTGATTGAATAGAGATTGATTAACATTCCATAGTGATTGAATAGAGATTGATTAACATTCCATTGTGATTGAATAGAGATTGATTAACATTCCATAGTGATTGAATAGAGATTGATTAACATTCCATTGTGATTGAATAGAGATTGATTAACATTCCATAGTGATTGAATAGAGATTGATTAACATTCCATAGTGATTGAATAGAGATTGATTAACATTCCATTGTGATTGAATAGAGATTGATTAACATTCCATAGTGATTGAATAGAGATTGATTCATATTCCATAGTGATTGAATAGAGATTGATTATTATTCCATAGTGATTGAATAGAGATTGATTATTATTCCATAGTGATTTAATAGAGATTGATTATTATTCCATAGTGATTGAATAGAGATTGATTATTATTCCATAGTGATTTAATAGAGATTGATTATTATTAGATAGTGATTGAATAGAGATTGATTATTATTCCATAGTGATTTAATAGAGATTGATTATTATTAGATAGTGATTAAATAGAGATTGATTAACATTCCATAGAGATTGATTATTATTCCATAGTGATTGAATAGAGATTGATTAACATTCCATAGTGATTGAATAGAGATTGATTAACATTCCATAGTGATTAAATAGAGATGGATTACAGATTGGTTCATATTCCATAGTGCATGAATAAAGATTGATTCATGCTGAAAAGTGCGTGAATAGAGATTGATTAAAGCTCCTTTAATGGTGAGGCGTTTTCCTAATGCTGTTGTTGTCTGTGGGTGAATGACCCCTTAGGAAGCTACTGCTACTAGTACAATATATCATAGTGCATCTGGTTAGTCAGCAGTTACCAGTGTACCAGCTCAAATAGCTAATATACTGTATATGGAAATATATGCCAGTGTTGTTACATCAAATGTTTTTTTGCTTATCTATTCAACAGTGTAGTTCCATAATGTGTTCCTATAGGACAATGTAGCAGTGTAGTAATATAAAATGTGTTGCTATAGAAATGTGTAGCAGTGTAGTTATATAAAATGTGTTGCTATAGAAATGTGTAGCAGTGTAGTAATATAAAATGTGTTGCTATAGAAATGTGTAGCAGTGTAGTAATATAAAATGTGTTGCTATAGAAATGTGTAGCAGTGTAGTTATATAAAATGTGTTGCTATAGAAATGTGTAGCAGTGTAGTTATATAAAATGTGTTGCTATAGAAATGTGTAGCAGTGTAGTAATATAAAATGTGTTGCTATAGAAATGTGTAGCAGTGTAGTAATATAAAATGTGTTGCTATAGAAATGTGTAGCAGTGTAGTTATATAAAATGTGTTGCTATAGAAATGTGTAGCAGTGTAGTTATATAAAATGTGTTGCTATAGAAATGTGTAGCAGTGTAGTTATATAAAATGTGTTGCTATAGAAATGTGTAGCAGTGTAGTTATATAAAATGTGTTGCTATAGAAATGTGTAGCAGTGTAGTTATATAAAATGTAAGTTTGCACAAACAAGGAGATTGACTTTGTAAACTGGCTCTCAGTGT
>NC_137918.1:26340729-26360729 GCF_963457725.1 Sprattus sprattus
CTCTCTCTCCCTCTCTCCCTCTCTCTCTCTCTCTCTCTCTCTCTTTCTCTCTCTCTCTCTCTGTCTGTAGGTTAGAGGTAGAGGTGGTGATAGAGCTCAGCTCGGGGTCAGAGCTCGTGGTGACCCCTGACCTCCCTGTGACCCTGGCTGTGATGTCACACCCCGTGGGGGAGGAGAATGGGCTGGACGTGGGACAGGAGGAGGAGGAGGAGGAGGAAGAGGAGGAGGAAGAGGAGGAGGAGGAAGGTGCGGTGGGAGGCACAGCAGGAGGCGCAGCAGGAGGAGGAGGTGGAGGAGGAGCCGGGGGCTGGGGGGGTCCGGGGGGGCTGCTGCATAGGAGGGCAGAGGGGCTAGGGGACGGTGGGGGGGGGGGGAGGGGAGACGCTGGAGCCGACGCCGTACCGGGACATCTGGAGCCTCCGCGCCTCCCTAGAGCAGTACGCCTCCTCCGACCTCAGCTCCAACGACCGCGACTCCACCCGCAGCGACGCCGACAGCCTCTCCTCCCTGGGGGGGGCCACCAAGGTGGGGGCCGCGGTGGGAGTGGGAGTGGGAGCAGGGGCGGCCGCCATGATGTTCCAGTCGCAGGACATCGACGAGGAGCTTCCGTACGACGAGCCTCTGGTGACGGAGATCAAGGAGGAGCAGGAGGAGGAGGAGGAGGAGGAGGACGATGATGAAGAGGAGGAACAACACCGAGAGAGGGGGAGGAGAGGAGGGGGGGACAGCGTGGACTCGGAGAGGGGGGGAAGCGACGGGGAGATGGGCAGCAGGAAGCTTCTACAGATGGACAGCGGCTACGCCTCCATGGACGCCCCCTGCCGCGCCCCCGAGGACCTGCGGCTGTTTGGCGGCGGGGGTGGTGGAGGAGGAGCGGGCAGCGCAGGAGGAGGAGCAGGAGGAGGAGGAGGAGGAGGGAAGACGGCCTCGGAGCGACGGCGCTACTTCACCAGCGCGGGGCGCAAGGGCACGGTGTGTGAGGAGAGCTTTGAGGCGCGCCTCCTGCAGGAGGAACCAGACGAGACGGAACTGGAGACGGAGAACCACGCGGACCCAGACCCAGACCCAGAGACGGAGACGGAGAAGCTCTCGATGGCGCCGCCCGTCGTCATCCCCAAAGAGCCCCGGCCCTCGCCCACCAAGTCCCCCCTGGCCCAGAAACCCCGGCTGTTCCGTCGCCGTGACTACAGCATCGACGAGCGCACGGAGGCGCTCTTTAACGAGTTCCTGCGTCACGACCCCCGCCTGGACCCCCGGCCCCCCCACCACCCTCGCTCGCGCTCCCGCCTGCACCTCCGCGCCCAGTGGCAGCGCACCAAGCAGCACAGCGACCCGGGCGGCTCCTCCGTCTCCACGCCGACCGCCCGCCTCTCCTCCCCCTCGCTGGAGCGCCTCCGCTGGGGCCCGCTGAGGAGGGGCGAGAGCGCCGGGTACCCGCTGGATGCGTCCATGACAACCACCACCGCCGCACGCCACCACCATCACCACCACCACCACCTCCACGGCCCGCTCCCGCGCATCGCCAGCGCGGCGGACGAGGAGAACAGCGAGGGGGGAGAGGAGGGCACAGAGGGGGGAGAGGAGGGCACAGAGGGGGGAGAGGAGGGCACAGAGGAGCCCCCAGCGGCCGGAGGGAGCGTGGAGGAGAAGGAGGACAACTGCAGCAACAACAACAGCAGCGGCGTCAGCGTCCAGGCCACAAGCACACACTCCCAGCTGGGAGAGGAGAGCCGGGAGGAGAGAGGAGGTCTGCCCGTCATCCTGCCTCCTGGCCCAGAGGAGCTGGTGGCAGACAAGATCGCTGCCAACCTGGAGGAGAGGCTGTACGGTGGCCTGCGAAGGACACACGGTGCCCAGGAGCAGGCAGTGGTTGTTTCCCACACAACTCCAGATGCCACCGCTGAGTAGAGATGCAGTCAGGGCTTACACACAGACTGAAGTAGGATTCCAGTTTGGATCGGGCTGGTGCTGGTTTAGAGATGAGGACTCGGGTTAGGGTGGACTGGTACACGCTGGACTGGCACCATCAACCCTAACCCCACCCTGCCAGTCTCTCCAGGACCCCTCACCCAGCAGCACCCCCTCAGACCTGGCGAGCGGAACCGCCCGCATGTGCTCCGCTGATAGAGGATGTATTCAGACCCAGGTCCAGCTCTAACCTGCATGTCTCCTCCTGAGCTGGCCCGAGTCAGGCCCGCGTCTGGGCCGTGTCAGGCCCGCGTCAGGCCCGCGTCTGGGCCGCGTCTGGGCCGCGTCTGGGCCGAGTCTGGGCCGCGTCTGGCCCGCGTCTGGCCCGCGTCTGGCTCCCAGTCTAACCCACTCCTGCACACAGCAGCTCCACACTGGATGGATTGTGAGGCCTGCTGCCCCGCGCCCTCGTCTGCCTCTGGACCCGCAGAGATGAGATGATCTCAGGTCAGCAGGAAGGCTCCAGGGCAGTGAGAGAGAGACGTCACCCCTCACAGGTCTCTCTGCGCTGAGGTGTGTGTGTGTGTGTGGGGGGGGGGGGGGGGGGGGTGATTGGGTCAGCAGGAAGGCTCCAGGGCAGTGAGAGAGAGACGTCACCCCTCACAGGTCTCTCTGCGCTGAGGTGTGTGTGTGTGTGTGTGGGGGGGGGGGGTGATTGGGTCAGCAGGAAGGCTCCAGGGCAGTGAGAGAGAGACGTCACCCCTCACAGGTCTCTCTGCGCTGAGGTCACTGTGACATCAGGTGCTGTGGAGTGGCTAAGGGGAGTAATGATCAAATGCTCCAGGAACCCACCCCTCCTCCCCCTAACCCCACCCCTCCTCCCCCTAACCCCACCCCTCCTCCCCCTAACCCCACCCCTCCTCCCACTAACCCCACCCCTCCTCCCACTAACCCCACCCCTCCTCCCCCTAACCCCACCCCAGAGAGCTGCCAGATCAGGGCCGGATCAGGGCCGGGTCCCACCCAGATTCAGCTGCTCCCTCGTCTCTCACCTTTCTCCATCATGAGAGAGACGTCACCCACCATCACCGGGACTGTGTGGGGACCAGTCTCCTGTGTGGGGATCAGTCTCCTGTGTGGGGATCAGTCTCCTGTGTGGGGATCAGTCTCCTGTGTGGGGATCAGTCTCCTGTGTGGGGATCAGTCTCCTGTGTGTGCTGTTCCCTCACTGGTCTCTCTGTGACATCAGGTGCTGTGGAGTGGCTAAGGGGAGTGATGATCAAATGCCCCAGGAACCCACCCCACCCCCTCCTCCCCAGGAGCCGGATCAGGGCCGGGTCCAGGCCGGGGCCTATCCAGAGTCACCTTTCTCCATCAGCTTCCAAAAAGAGAAAAGGAAGAAGAAAAACAAACAAAAACAAACCAAAACAATTGTAACCATGTACACTATGTAGAAACTCTCACACATCCCATCTCAGCCTGAAGGAGGAGGTCAGACTGTTCCCACCAGACATGTTCCATCTGGAGATACAGATGAGAGCGGAGTGGAGACGCAGCATCTTCAGGAACAAGGACAGGGGCACTCAGCTGGACATGTGTGTGTGTGTGTGTTGGGGGGGGGGGGGTATACCAAAGCCCCCTGTGGCTATCACAGTCTAAAGTACCCCTTGCAGCAGGAGTGGGATGTTGCTTCTTCCTCACAGAAGCAGGCAGCGGCATGCCCCATTCCTAGGTTACTCATGGTTTATGCAGTGAAGGCTGCTGGGAACCACAGGGCATTATGGGTAGAGTGTTTGAGTCATCTTCTAGAACTGTGGCGAAGTCTGAACAATGACCCATGCTGCCCGTCACCGTGAGCTGTCACTCACCTCTCTCCCTCCATAATCAACCTCTATCTGTGGTGACAAATAGTTTCTTTACGCATGTTCTGTGTCCGCATATCAACATAGTTTCTATGAGAATGCATCATGTAGATATCATGGAGAAAAACTAATAGAATTGAAACCATACTGCACTATGGCGGAGGGAAGGAGATGTTGCTTGCTCCCATCATTCCCAAATGTTTGCCACCCTGCGTATAGACAACATATCAGACGACATATCATATCAGACGACATGTCATATCAGACGACACATCATATCAGACGACACATCATGTCAGACGACACATCGTATCAGATGACACATCGTATCAGACAACATATCGTATCAGACGACATGTCATATCAGACGACACGTCATATCAGACGACATATCGTATCAGACGACATATCGTATCAGACGACATATCATATCAGACGACATGTCATATCAGACGACACGTCATATCAGACGACATGTCATATCAGACGACACATCGTATCAGACGACATGTCATATCAGACGACACGTCATATCAGACGACATATCATATCAGACGACACGTCATATCAGACGACACGTCATATCAGACCGCTCCGCAGGACCCCGGGGCTCTCAGAAAGAGCCCTTTACACCAACATCACAATTACGTCTGGTTTGTGGGGACTTCTGAGTTTGTACAACCTACAGAGTTCATAACATCGCATTTATTTATTTGTTTATTTATTTATACCGTTGTTTATTGATTCAGGTATGTAACACTTACAATGTGTTCTTTGTTTCGGGTTTGCTACACCACTAATGTCACTGGTTTTAAAATAAAATTAAAGTTGATTGAAACTCAAATCGGCATAATTGTGTGTGGTGTTGCACTGGCCCGTCCGATTGGATGCATATTTACAGCTAATTAAGTGTCTCAAGGTAAGATCTCATTATAAATCACATTGCATGTCACATGCAACTGGAATATGAAATGGGGTTTAAAGAGGACCTCTTTTGGTTTTCTGTTTTTCCATTTCATTTAGTGTGTTATACCCTTTCCCACACACACACACAAACACAGACCAGTGTGTGTTATCTTGCTTAGGCCATACCTGTGATTGCCTTCAGTGGCCCAGCATCCTGAGTATCACTGATGTGGGCAATTATGCAGTTTTTCCGCTGTAGCGTTAGCAACATTGATAGTAAATGGTAAAAGATTTTATGCCAGTCAATTATTTCCTTTGTGATGACATGAGTAACCAAGAATAACAGAAGTGTGGCATTCATGGCTGAAAAAAAAACTTGGTTTGGTGTCTGTACAGCTGGTAACCACTCTTTGATTGAGAAGCGAATACATGTCTGGTTTACAAATACATGGTTTGAATTAGAGGGCTCAATAAGGGACCAACTGACGTGCGTGTTTATTTTGGGACTTCTACTCTCGTTTGTCCTATTTCAGTCACAGAAAAGAAAAGTAGGCTACATGGAGGGTCTGGATGCTAACACTGTGTGTGAAGCTGGTATGGCCTTGTCAGTCTACACTTCTGTTGCCGGTGGGCTGGCTATTTTTAATGTCTTATATATACTTCCTCATATATATATATATATATATATATATAGACTACTGCATTGGGATAATGGGTAATATAGTGCTCAGTAATGTGTGTATGTATATATATATACTATATCACCCATTATCCCACTGCAGTAGTCTCGTTCCCAAACATCCTCATGTGTGAGCACTATACACAAACGTAAGCTTGTCTGCTGTCAGGATCTATTCATGCTGACGGTGTGCGTCAGTAGTGACGTGTTTGTTTCCTGACCCATCCTTTGGCACGCTCCTGCACTCTCCTGCACTCAGGTGCGCGCGTCATCTCAATTCATCGGGCAATTCCGTCACTGGATGCTGGCTCGCTCGGTTGCCGTGGCTACCGGAAGAGGCCCGGTCCCCCGGGGCTTCCCAGCCGTATCATATAAGTGTTCGATCTCCACAGCCTGTGGATCGATGCCACTCCCGTCCCGTCCCGTCACGATCAGTGCTGACAGGGAGTCATGATCAAAGGGCTAGCCTGTGACTCTCCGCAGTAACCTCAAAGACACGGGGATCAAAGCCAAGGTGAGTCAACGGCAGAGAACGAGAGTGCGTTAGCAGGGGGGAAGGAATGAGAGAGTCGGAAAAGTACAACATAAGGAGTTTCTATATGAAGGGTTCATTTGCGAAGGCATCGTGTGCTGTCAGTGAAAACTATTTGAAGGCACAAACTGGAAAAAGATTTAAATTAACGGTAAAAAATCCTGACAGACTCCATTTCATTAAATGTAAAAGATCGTGAAGACAGACTCCGTTTCATTAAATGCAAAAGATCCTGAAGACAGACTCCGTGTTCATTAAATGCAAAAGATCCTGAAGACAGACTCCGTGTTCATTAAATGCAAAATATCCTGACGACACAGACTCCGTACTCTTCTGCCAAGTATCATATTATAAATAGATCGCAATTTACTTAACACATTTGACAATATTATCAGTTCTCGGGCATGACCAGAAATAAAGACAATAACATCTGGGTTGGTTGGGATGTGTTTTATATAAATAATAATTAAAAAATATTTATTGAAGAACAAAAAAAGAAAAAAAAAAACCTAGATGGAGAAACCAAAACCGATCAAGAAGAAAACCAGAGGTTACGGTGGCCCGGCGGGTCAGATGGTGTGGGGATGCATTTTCACTTGTCTCTTTTTTTTGTCTTGTGTTCAGTCTTTAGTCTGAGAGAGGCTCCCTTGTCTTCTGTTCCATACAGCATGCAGTTTACACCGGATAGAAATCACCATCATCTTCATCTTCGTCACTTCGGGCCCAACCCAGCGCACACAGAAGAATTCAGATCTTTTTAAAACTCTTTTCACTGGGGGATACTAATATAGATATATCATTACCAATATAGCAATAATTATTACTGTTGTTGTCATTCTTTACATTATCACAATAAAACGTCTGTGTCTGTAACTGTGGTTTAATTACTGTAAAAAAAAAAAAAAAAATTATAATTCAGGGTAACCTAGCAACTAAATCTGGCTGTTGGGAGTCAACCTACATCATGTACAGAGGATGCAGAGGAGAGAAAGAGGAGGAGAAGAAGAGAGGATGGAGGTGTACAGAGAGAGAGAGGAGAGAGATAGAGAGAGAGAGAGAGAGAGAGAGAGAGAGAGAGAGAGAGGAGAGAGATAGAGAGAGAGAGAGAAGCGAAGAATGTCCTGGCATCCATTTTGGGTTCATTGTCCAGGGTGACGGGGGAGAGGGGGGGCAAGACGTGACTGCTGGGAGTTGTAGTCCAAAGCGTGTGGAGAGGAAAGAAACCTGCCTGCTGGGAGTTGTAGTCCAAAGCGTGTGGAGAGGAAAGAAACCTGCCTGCTGGGAGTTGTAGTCCAAAGCGTGTGGAGAGGATAGAAACCTGCCTGCTGGGAGTTGTAGTCCAAAGCGTGTGGAGAGGAAAGAAACCTGCCTGCTGGGAGTTGTAGTCCAAAGCGTGTGGAGAGGAAAGAAACCTGCAGGTGAGACAGAGCGATAGAGTTCAGTTACACCTACATACACCTACACCTGTGTGGGTGTGTGTGTATGTGTGTGTGTCTGTGTGTGGGTGTGGGTGTGTGTGTGTGTGTGTGTGTTTGAAAGCAAGAGGTCAAATTCGATAGGAAGAAAATAAATTGAAATGAGGCTCCAGAGAACGAAAAACAGAAACGAGTGTGTGTGTGTGAAAGAGAGAGAGAGAGAGAGAGATGAGAGAGAGAGAGAGATGAGAGAGAATAAGAGAGAGACAGAGAGATGTGTGTGTGTGGGTGTGTGTGTAGAGGAGGAAGGAGTGAGTCATTAGCAGCAAACTGTTCAATCCCCTGACCGTGCACACACACACACACACACACACACACACACACACACACACACACACACACACAGGACTGACCGATAGGAGTTGTGTGTTGTGGCTGTGTGTGTGTGTGTGGCAGGGCGTCGGGGGCGGGTCATTGCTGCTTGCAGGTGGAGAGCTTGCGGATCTTGCTGGCCGTGGACACGCCCTTGCGGGAGGGGTTGGAGGAGGAGCTAGAGCGCCGCTCCGCCTTCGGCTTCAAGGCCCCGCCCTCAGTGCCGTTCACACACACAGCCTTGGCCAATCCCCTGCCTCGACCCTCCATCTCATCCTCGTCCACATCCTCTGCAACCTGACCTGTTCACACAGGAGCCAGACATCACATCATGAGGCATCCATATCATCATACCATGACACAGCAACCTGCCCTGTACACACACACACACACACACACACACACACACCACACACACAGGATCCAGACATCACATCATGAGGCATCCATATCATCATACCATGACACATCAACATGCCCTGTACACACACACACACACACACACACACACACACAGGATCCAGACATCACATCATGAGGCATCCATATCATCATACCATGACACAGCAACATGCCCTGTACACACACACACACACACACACACACACACACAGGATCCAGACATCACATCATGAGGCATCCATATCATCATACCATGACACAGCAACATGCCCTGTACACACACACACACACACACACAGGAGCCAGACATCACATCATGAGGCATCCATATCATCATACCATGACACAGCAACATGCCCTGTACGTACACACACATACACACACACACACACACACACACGAGCCAGGCAGACATCACATCATGAGGCATCCATATCATCATACCATGACACAGCAGTTTGTCCTCATTAAATATGGCTACATCACTTACAGGCATAATCACTTGTAGATATTCACATCAGTTATCCAAATGATCATGGTACAAAGACAGCATCATTCTCTGGGAGATTTTCATCTGATTTTTGTCCTGAGCTCTGGAGTTCAGCCCGAACAACCAGAACCAGTACAGACCCACAGAACCACTCCAGAGGTCCAGAGAGCAGCTGCATGTGTGTGTGTGTGTGTGTGTGCGTGTGCGTGTGCGTGTGCGTGTGCGCGTGTGTGTGTGTGTAGAGACAGATGGATGTAATTTAAAAGAGACTGGGAAACCCAGATCTTGAGCACATGGCGTGTGGGTTTGTGTGTACATGTGTGTGTGTGTGTGTGTGTGTTTGTGTGTTTGTGTGCATGGAGTATGTGTGTGTGTGTGTGTGTGTGTCTGTGCGTGCATGTGTGTGTGTGTGTGCACGTGTGTGTGTGTGTGTGTGTGTGTGTGTGTGTGTGTGTGTGTGTGTGCGCGTGTGTGTGTGTGTGTGTGTGTGTGTTTGTGTGTGTGTGTGTAGAGACAGATGGATCTAAATGAAAAGAGACGGGGAAACCCAGATCTTGTGCTGAGAGCACGTGGCCCCATGTCCATGCTCTCATTCCTAACCCTAACCCTAGCCATTCTACACCATACCAGAGGACTTTAAGTCTACTCTAATTCTATACCATACTGCCCTACAAAGGCAAAGAGCAGTATGTGCATTTTTCCAAAACATTTTTTTTGCAGAAATTGAAAGTGCAGGGTCAGCTCTTCAATCTGTGAACATTTTATGTTGATCAATAAAATGTTTCATGTAACATGTAAATATTTGCAATTTAAATTTGCAGTGTGTATAGAAAAGTAGAGTAAAACCAAGCCAAGTGCAGTATATGTCTTTACTGCAGTTTGCCTTGGTTCTACATGCTTGGTTCTACATGCTTTTACATGCTTTCACTGCAGTTTGCCTTGGTTCCAGTCATATTTGCTGCAGTCTGCCTTGGTTCAACTTGCCCTTGCTGCGGTCTGCCTTGGTTTTTTTTATATTTAAATAATCTCTGACATTATGATGCAAAAATATAATTTTCCTTCATTTTTACACTAATGTTCATAAAATACACATTTGTTCCATTGCTTAGGCATCAAGGAACATTTTTACATCAAAAATATTGTGAGTTTTTTTCCATAAAAAGAGTGATTATGGTCATCTTACTGCAATACCTTAATGTATGCGTGTGTAATTTTAAGCAGTAATACAAAGGCAAAACGCAGTATAGCCTATAAAATTACCAGATTTTGCAAAAATGTAAAAAGAACTTAAAGGGTGGTGTTCACCTCACTTTAATCTATCTAATTATACATTTTGTTGTTAAATATAATTTAAAACTTTTACTTGGTGAAAAAAAAACACAAAAAGCTGTTTTTCTCAGTTTGGGGTTTTTGCACTTACTGCTCTTTGGCTTTGTAGGGCAGCATACCAGAGGACTTTAAGTCTACTCTAATTCTATACCATACCAGAGGACTTTAAGTCTACTCTTATTCTACACCATATCAGAGGCCTTTAAGTCTACTCTTATTCTACACCATATCAGAGGACTTTAAGTCTACTCTAATTCTATACCATACCAGAGGACTTTAAGTCTACTCTAATTCTACACCATATGAATGTCTAATTCTAAACCATGTGAATGTCTAATTCTACACCAAATTAATGTCTAAGTCTACTCTAATTCTACACCATATTAATGTTTTATCCTCCACCATATTAATGTCTAATTCTACACCAAATTAATGTCTAAATCGACACCAAATTAATGTCTAATTCTACTCTAAATCTACACCAAATTAATGTCTAAGTCTACTCTAATTCTACACCATATTAATGTCTTATCCTCCACCATATTAATGTCTAATTCTACACCAAATTTATGTCTAAATCGACACCAAATTAATGTCTAATTCTACTCTAAATCTACACCAAATTAATGTCTAAGTCTACTCTAATTCTACACCATATTAATGTCTAATTCTACACCATATGAATGTCTAATTCTACTAAAGTGTAGCTATTAAAACATTGTGGAAACCAATATTTAACAGTCTTTTAATGTTGATGGAATACAGCACGCACACGCACGCACGCACGCCCACACTTGTGTTTTCTGCCCACTTGATTTTCTTTAATAATCTGGCTTCTTCATTCCTGGGTTCTCTGTCTCTCTCTCTCTCTCTCTCTCTCTCTCACTCTGACTCACACTCTCTCTCTCACTCTGTCTGTCTCTCTCTCTCCCTCACTCTGTCTCTCTCCCTCACTCTGTCTCTCTCCCTGTCTCACTCACTCACTCACTCACTCACTCACTCACTCACTCACTCACTCACTCACTCACTCACTCACTCACTCACTCACTCACTCACTCACTCACTCACTCACTCACTCACTCACTCACTCACTCACTCACTCACTCACTCACTCACTCACTCTGTCTGTCTGTCTCTCATAATGCAGCTCAGAGTCTGGAACACAAACCCTCTTTAATGACCAACAGCCAACCAGCTTATGCTGAGGCACAGAACCGTGCCCAACAGAGTACAGGTAACATGTCACACACACATCACACATCACACTACACACACACAGCTCCAGAGAGAACACCATAGGTGTGTCTTCTCATATAGAGAATAAGCTTTAATCAGAGAATAGATCCGACTCAAGACTTGACAGATGAATGGTTCTGCATCAGTCCCTGTCTCTGTCTCTGTCTCTAACAGTAGTACTGGGCTTCCTGGGTCAGGGTGGGGTGGGGGAGGGACCTTTCTGACTGGCTGCCCTGGCTAGCCACTGCTCTGGGATCTGTCTGTCTTCCCTGAGCAGCTCCTTCATGATGGGGAAACAAAAGCAGGACAAACATCACTTCACTGGGACACTGCACTGGCCTACTGCACTGGGGCACTGCACTGGGGCACTGCACTGGGGCACTGCACTGGGGCACTGCACTGGGGCACTGCACTGGGGCACTGCACTGGGGCACTCCTCCTCTTGCGCGAGATATTTCTACGAGTGAAGTTCTCAAAAGAATGTTTGAAAACAACAATTTGTTTTAAGATAGGGTGTATGATAACATGTGACGTTGGTACGCCTAAAGAACGTTAGGCTTTCTGACGAAGGCTAAGGTGCTAATGTTAGGAAGGTGGCTGACTGACGCCTCGCAAATCACATCAACCATTATTGCTGGTTACAATAGCGTGTTATCGGATAGTGCAGTGGCTATTTCTCGGTAACTCTTTGAAAACGCCGAATTATGTACATTAACATACAAAACATGACCTTCAGCGGAGTTTGGTCCGCCATCTTTGTTTACAATTTGCAGTTGCCGGAGGGACTTGGCGCGCAGGTTTATGGATAATAGGCAGCATCAGGCTGCACTGGTGGTTCATTGAACAATGATGATTTTAAAGTTTCTTATGAACCCAGAAGAGAAAAATGTAAGGGATTTGAAACAGTCCTCCCTTCTCTTGTTGAAGAGAGGGAAGGAAGGAAGGGAGACAGCATTTGAAGAGTTTTCAAACAGGGCCAGAGTGACCTGAACACTGTGACCTTGGGAATGTGAATCCCCAGTGATAATACTGTGGGCCTGTCCAGACAACTGCATGTGTCAACATTATGATCAGTATATAATGACGGAGTGTGTGTGTGTGTGTGTGTGTGTGTGTGTGTGTGTGTGTGTATACCTGGTACTGTAAAGTCCTGAGTGTAGATGATGTCGTCTTCCTCCCCGTCGAAGAGCTCGTCATCCTCCTCATCAGCGTAACCGTGGAGATCCTCCAGGTAAGGCACCACACTCATGCTCCTCCAGGAGTCAACGCCTCCTGCACTGGGGGGGATGGGCACCGGGGGGTCGGTGGGGGGGTGTTTCTTACGCACCCAACTACAGAGGGAGGAGGGAGGGGTGAGAAAGAGGGGGTTGGTGTAAGATTAGAGATGACAGGAACTGGACATAACCAGCCAATCAGCGCAGATGAGGGGAAATAGGGAAGAGACATGACTGACCCATCCATTCAAAGAAGACATGAGAGATTCTCTACTGGCTGAGTGTCTAACTGACGGCCCATTCACACGTAACGCACGCTACGGACCCACAATGCAGTTGGGCGACCCATGACGTGACTCATTCTGTGTGTAATGAGAAGCGTCCAGTGTGTTTGAGTTCATGGAGTTAGAGTGAGGATTTGCAAAAGTGACTGAATGTATAAGGGAGAGGATGAATGAATGAATGATAGACACAGAGACAGAGAGAGAATATGATGAAGTGATTGAATGGATGAATGAACAGAAGAATGAATGAACAGATGAATGAGTGAATGGATGAATGAACAGAAGAATGAATGAACAGATGAATGAGTGAATGGATGAATGAACAGATGGATGAATGAACAGATGAATGAGTGAATGGATGAATGAACAGATGAACGAGTGAATGGATGAATGAACAGATGAACGAGTGAATGGATGAATGAACAGATGAATGAGTGAATGGATAAATGAACAGATGAACGAGTGAATGGATGAATGAACAGATGAACGAGTGAATGGATGAATGAACAGATGAACGAGTGAATGGATGAATGAACAGATGAATGGATGAAGGAACAGATGAATGAGTGAATGGATGAATGAACAGATGAATGAGTGAATGGATGAACGAACAGATGAATGAGTGAATGGATGAATGAACAGATGAATGGATGAAGGAACAGATGAATGAGTGAATGAACAGATGAATGAGTGAATGGATGAATGAACAGATGAATGAGTGAATGGATGAATGAACAGATGAATGAACAGATGGATGAATGAACAGATGAATGAGTGAATGGATGAATGAACAGATGAACGAGTGAATGGATGAATGAACAGATGAATGAGTGAATAGATGAATGAACAGATGGATGAGTGAATGGATGAATGAACAGATGGATGAATGAACAGATGAATGAGTGAATGGATGAATGAACAGATGAATGAACAGATGGATGAATGAACAGATGAATGAGTGAATGGATGAATGAACAGATGAATGAACAGATGAATGAGTGAATGCTAGAGAAGAGAAAACCTGGACAGAGAAAGGTAGAGCTGCGTCTGAGTGATTGAGTGGTGTGTGTGTGTGTGTCTGGGTGTGTGTGTGTGTGTGTGTGGTTACAGGAGGACCAATGCAGCTGGCTCATCAGTTGCCATGGTAAAGCCAGACTCATCGTCCTAATTTAGCAGTTTGTGTGAAAAGCCTCTAAGTGCCCTCTCAGACAGACACAGACACACAGACACACACACATCAGAAAGGATGGAGGATGTTCAGCCAGTCTTTTACTTGCCGTCTCTCTCAATCCTTCCGCTCTCACTCTCTCGCTTCCCTCTCTTCTGCCCCCAATCTCCTGCAGACACCCTTCTACCCTCACTCGCTATAACATGCACGCGCACACGCAGACACCAACCGCACGCACGCATGCACCTTACAGGGATGCCACCAAACCCGAAAACGTTATTCGGGAAAGCACAAATAATGTGTTGGAAACAGATATTTCTTCCACCCAAAGTTGATTGCTGTTGTTCAAAGGATGGTGAGCCCCATGATGGTCATAAGAATAAAAAAGGCCTAAATGAGACAATCTCTGCCCCAAAGTGCACAGGACCAGGGGGAGAACACACAGAAGGCCAGATGATCAGATTATGTCCTCCAGCAAACCACTAGGATGAGACTAGGACGCCTTCCCGAAAAATTCATATTTTTTTTTGCAGATTGCGCTTCACGCAGATGCCGCCCTTTTTTGGGGTGAGAACGGCGAATCTGGCTGAGGTGTGACGAGTTCGCACGACTCATTTTCTTAGAGTGAGAAAGTGAGATGACGTATGGGAGGCGCGTTCTATTACAGGTGTGCGCTGACGTGCTCAGAGCTGGAGACGCGTTCTAACGTCAGCAGTGCGTCTTGTTTGGCGAAACTGTACTATTACCGTGACAACCTAATTCTAGTGTGCTTCTATTGAATCGACTCTCTCTCTCTGGCGTCATAGTTTGGAAAGCTGTCTTTAGAAAGCAGAAACTCTTTGACTACCTTCGTTTAGTGAGTACCAAGTTTAACCTGGCGTCCCTCTGCACTTAAAAGTGTACTAGACAGTCAAAGCGGACAACTGGCTCTACTTGAAATGACGACTCCCTCCCAACTGCACACCCAAGGTTTAGAGTTCCATTCAAACAGCCCTGCTCCGGCAGCCATTACTCAGATCACCAGGTCATAGCAAGACTGCACAGGTGACACAGAACCAACATTGCTTTCTTTGTTTTACTTCATAGTGCTTTAGGAAGGACTGGAACCCTGAATACTCTTGTTATGTGTCTGAAAGATGGAGGATTGGGACCCTGAATACTCTTGTTATGTGTCTGAAAGATGTAGGACTGGAACCGTGAATACTCTTGTTATGAGTCTGAAAGATGGAGGATTGGAACCCTGAATACTCTTGTTATGAGTCTGAAAGATGGAGGATTGGAACCCTGAATACTCTTGTTATGAGTCTGAAAGATGGAGGATTGGGACCCTGAATACTCTTGTTATGAGTCTGAAAGATGGAGGATTGGGACCCTGAATACTCTTGTTATGAGTCTGAAAGATGGAGGATTGGGACCCTGAATACTCTTGTTATGAGTCTGAAAGATGGAGGATTGGGACCCTGAATACTCTTGTTATGAGTCTGAAAGATGGAGGATTGGGACCCTGAATACTCTTCTTATGTGTCTGAAAGATGGACGATTGGAACCCTGAATACTCTTGTTAAGTGTGTAACTGATGGAGGATTGGAACCCTGAATACTCTTTTTATGAGTCTGAAAGATGGAGGATTGGGACCCTGAATACTTTTGTTATGAGTCTGAAAGATGGAGGATTGGGACCCTGAATACTTTTGTTATGAGTCTGAAAGATGGACGATTGGGACCCTGAATACTCTTGTTATGAGTCTGAAAGATGTAGGACTGATGAATTCTCTTGTTATGTGTCTGAAAGATGGGGGAGAACTACAGCAAACCAAATCTACCTACGGATAAAATAACCTGAGCCTGAGCCATCTCCATCTCCCACACACATTCTGCTGACGTGTAGCTTTCACCGAGTCCTCCATGGGGGAGATGCAGAGATGAGAGAATAGGGTGAAAGAGAAGACAGGATGGAGAGATGATGAGAGAATAGGTGAAAGAGAAGACAGGATGAAGAGAGGATGAGAGAACAGGTGAAAGAGAAGGAGATGGAGAGAGGATGAGAGAATAGGTGAAAGAGAAGACAGGATGGAGAGAGGATGAGAGAATAGGTGAAAGAGAAGACAGGATGGAGAGAGGATGAGAGAATAGGTGAAAGAGAAGGAGATGGAGAGGATGAGAGAATAGGTGAAAGAGAAGACAGGATGAAGAGAGAATAGGTGAAAGAGAAGACAGGATGTAGAGAGGATGAGAGAACAGGGTGAAAGAGAAGGAGATGGAGAGAGGATGAGAGAACAGGTGAAAGAGAAGACAGGATGAAGAGAGAATAGGTCAAAAGGGAAGAGGAGATATAGAAGGGAAGGGGAAGATTGAGAATGACAGTGAGAAAGTGAGAGTGTGAGCGAAGGGAGGGAGGGAGTGAGCGGGAGGGAGAGAGACAGACAGAGGAAGGAGGGGGCGAGAAAAAAAAGGAAGAGAAGGCGAGATGGGAGTGAGAGAGAGAGCGAGAGAGAGAGGGAGGGTGTGTGTGTGTGTGTGTGAGCAGAGTAATAATAACCCTTCAGTGTGGCGTCATTCCCAGCGTCACAGGGAAACACACAGCTTCCCTCTCGCAGAGGACACACACACAGAACTACACACACACACACACACACACAGGACACACACATAGCTACACACGGAGCTACAAACACACAGAGGACACACACACACACACACAGAGACACACACAGAGACACAGACAGAGCTACACACATAGCTACACACGGAGCTACAAACACACAGAAGACTCACACAGAGACACACACAGAGACTCGCACACAGAGCTACAAACACACATAGCTACACAGCTACACGCAGCTCAAGACAACCACACACACCTGCACACAATCTCTTTCCCTCTCTCTCACACACAACCCCTCTATAGGACTTTGCTGTACACTCTATTTTCCTTGCTCACGAGCCAGCTGCGCACACATGCCAGCACATACTGCAGGATGGACACACACACACACACACACACACACACACACACACACACACACACACACACACACACACACACACACACACACACACACACACACACACAGCTCTGACTCATCGCGGAGCCTGGGGGAGGGAGGGGGGGGTTGACTCATCCTGCACTGGACTGGTCTCAACCAGCTAGAGCCTCCAGCACACACACACAGGCAATATCTACAACCTACTATCAGCTACCCGTGAGTGTGTGTGTGTGTGTGTGTGTCCATCCTGCAGTATGTGCTGTATTGAGAATCTCTTCACAGGGTCGTGTGTGTGTGTGTGTGTACACATACTTGTGTTGCCGTATGTGCTGTATTGAGAATCTCTTCACAGGGTCGTGTGTGTGTGTGTGTGTGTGTGTGTGTGTGTGTACACATAGTTGTGTTGCCGTATGTGCTGTATTGAGAATCTCTTCACAGGGTCGTGTGTGTGTGTGTGTGTGTGTGTGTGTGTGTGTGTGTGTGTGTGTGTGTGTGTGTACACACACATAGTTGTGTTGCCGTATGTGCTGTATTGAGAATCTCTTCACAGGGTCGTGTGTGTGTGTGTGTGTGTGTGTGTACACACATACTTGTGTTGCCGTATGTGCTGTATTGAGAATCTCTTCACAGGGTCGTGTGTGTGCGTGTGTGTGTGTGTGTGTGTTAGGGCTGTCAACGAATATTAGAAGTTCGAATTCGAGTTCGAATAGTATCCAAAAACGCGAATTCGAACGTGAAAATGAATATTCGAATGTGAAAAAACACTCCCGCGGTACAAGCGCCTCTATCTGCTTTGTGAATGAGCCTCTGTCTGTTCGCGATGTCCCTCATGTAATGTTTAGTACTGAACTTATCAGGACTCTTATTGTGAAATGATGCGTGAACCGGAAACTAGTGTAACGTACCTGAGAGTGGAAGACGGTTGATTTAATAAAGACTCCTGAACTTGCAGTATATGTGGATACCGGGTAATACTTTCTATGATAAAGTACAAGTCAATACATGGTGTCGGAAGTGGGATAATATTCAAATGTGAAAAAACACTCCCAACACACTGCTTGCGATGATCGTTCTTAATGCCTAATGTTTTTTTTTTCATTGAGAATAACCCAGCAGTTTAGCCACGGTTGCACTACATTACAAACTCATATAGATACGTTCATCATTTTTGTTCCTGGCGATTTCAATTGGTTCTCTGTGCAAGACAACAGACATGGACATTTATTCTTTCTTATTCACAACTGTTCTGAGCTGGACAGGCTATGCCATTCAATAAGCATCCGAAGTAGTGCTCAGGGGAGCTAGTAGTCTGGTTGGTGAAAGCTGCTGTAACGCAATGTTCTCGGCAAAGTCCGAGACAGCTTTTTTTCATTATTGACGTATTGACGGCAACTGCGTAAAATAGGCAACCAGATATTCGAATAGTTCGAATTCGTGATTTTTTCCCAAACGAACATTCGAATGTCATTTTTGAGCAATTTTGACAGCCCTAGTGTGTGTGTGTGTGTGTGTGTGTGTGTACACATACTTGTGTTGCCGTATGTGCTGTATTGAGAATCTCTTCACAGGGTCGTACTCCAGCATTCCTGAAAGAGCACAAAGGAGAGATAGAGACAGGAAATTAAAAATGTTTCAAAATCACTTTCATCCTCATAATGTGTGTTTGAGTGTGTGTGTCTGTGTGTGTGTGTCTGTGTGTGTCAGTGTGTGTCTGTGTGCGTGTGCCTGTGTGAAGAGAAGGTGTGAGTGAGTCACTCTGAGCATATGCTAGTCTTAACCTATGCAAATGAACATGTACAGGATGTTGTGCTGTATGTGTGAGAGAGAGTGTGAGTGAGAGAAATACATTTTCTGCACTGTGCTGATTTCTCAAACTCAAATCTGTTGAAAGCAGGTTCTTCTTCATTATCTAAAGAATAAGGTGTGTGTGTGTGTGTGTGTGTGGACACTGCACACTGCTAGACTTATTTAGCATTATGTATGTTGTGTAAATTGGAGTAACTTTCTTTCCATAAACCCAGCCTTCCTGTAGCTATACGAGATGTCATACTAATAAAATGGCCATTCTGGGATATCTTTTAATCTGGTGTTTTGTGGGGTGTGTGTGAATCTCTGTGAGGTGACTGTGTGCACAACATCGGCTGAGCTAAGCTCTGTGAGGTGACTGTGTGTGTGTGTGTGTGTGTGTGTGTGTGAGGTGACTGTGTGCACAACATGTGCTGATGGTTTACACAGCACTTCCTTCCTCAGAGCCAACTCAGTCACACCTTACTTTATACTGCCACCTGCTGCACATACCTGTACAACACAACCAGACCAACACACACACACACACACACACACACACACACACACACACACACACACACACACACACACACACAAACACACACACACACATATATAGAAGAGTAGAGAATAGAGGAGAGAGAAAAATATAGAGAAGGGTTGTGTGAGAGAGAGGGAGAGAGAGAGAGAGAAGGGTTGTGTGAGAGAGAGAAGAAGCGAGAGAGAGAGAGTGCTCTAGAAGAGTAGAGAGAGAGAGAGAGAGAGAGAGAGAGAGAGAGAGAGAGAGAGAGAGAGAGAGAGAGAGAGAGAGAGGGGACGAGAGAGAGGGAGAGAGAGAGAGAGAGACAGACAGACAGGAGAGAGTGCATCATGTCGGTGCAGGATCCCACTGTGTGTGTGTGTGTGTGTGTGTGTGTGTGTGTGTGTGTGTGTGTGTGTGTGTGTGCTCACCTTTCAGCAGGTCAGACAGCAGAGGTCCACACTCCTCTGGGACGCTGTAGTCCCCCTTGCCGATGTTCTCAAATAGCTTATAAATGTTGTCCCCCTCAAATGGGTACAGGCTCGTCGTTATATTGTATCTGTCCAAAAACAAAAAACAGTGTTATTGGAGACACACACACACCAGTCTTATTGTATCTGTCCAGGAGACACACACACCAGTCTTATTGTATCTGTCCAGGAGACACACAGACACGTCTTATTGCTGTCTAGGAGGCGCGCGCGCACACACACACACACACACACACACACACACACACACACACACACACACACACACACACACACACACACACACACACACACACACACACACACACACACACACACACACACACACACACACACACACACACACACACACACACACGTCTTATTGCATCTGTCTAGGAGGCACACCCACAAAACAGTCTGGTGGTGCAGAGAGCAA
>NC_137918.1:26365729-26393229 GCF_963457725.1 Sprattus sprattus
GGGAGGACATCCCCTACCCTCCCCTTATCTCTTCCATCCCCTCCTCTCAGGCTTTTAGCTAGGATTTTTTGAGTGGGGGTCCATTTTGTAATTGAACCTAACACGGCGAAGCCCCGGTGACCCAGCAAAACTAGGGGGGTCTGGGGGCATGCTCCCCCATAAGCTTTTTTTTGAAAATAACCTTTTAAATAGTGTCCTCTAGTGGGTTTAAGGAAGATAAATTTACAAATTTAGATTTATTATATGGTATAAACATATTGAAGACATCCGCTGAGATTTTGTTTTGGATATGTGTGAAGCAGGAGCACCCTGACCTGGGAGAGAAAGCTTAGGAGCAGCTATACCCTTTGCCTCCACATATTTATGTGAGGACTCCTTCTATGCAATGACTGTGATCAAAACAAAGCAGAGAAACAGACTGTGCCTGGAGAAGAGCCTAATCACAGCAGTTGCCTCCCTTTTTTTGAAAATAACCTTTTAAATAGTGTCCTCTAGTGGGTTTTAGGAAGAGAAATTAACAAATGTAGATTTAAAATATGGCACAAAAATAAACATATTGAAGACATCTGCTGAGATAGGTGCTAATTATAGTTAATGTCAGATATCCTCTGTTCAATTTTCAAACTCCCTCACTATATGACTTTTTTTGCTCGAGCAATATTCCATGACAAATGATACGATGCCAACGTGACCGTTTCAGAGTACTTCGTACATTAAAAAAAAAGCCGAGTCTGTTTCTCTGACTGACGTTTCAATTCAAAGTATGTACCTTGTGCTTGCACAGCTCTGTGCCTTTAGGAACTCCTGGGCTATGTTAGCATTGTGTGTGGAGAGAAGGCGCTGTCAGGCGCTCCAAGTTTGAGGCTTTAAAATGCGACAATTCCTTCCATTCAGGCAAGAACGTGCGGTGTTTATCTTCATATTTTCGTTTAGCTTTACGCTTTGCTGGATCCATGGCATTCTTTTAGTAGCTACTGCTAGTCTGGCTACTAGTAACTCTCTGCGACTGGGTGCACACATTAGAATGTTTCATGTTTGGAACATTAACGTTACTTGAAGACATCTCTCTAGATCGCGTGATGACACAATATACATGAATAAATACCCCATTCAAATCGGACAGCTTTTTGTCTGTATTTCGTGCAAAATATGCATTTTAGATGTTTATTTTACAATATGAAAATTCTGTACACCAAGAGAAAAGTCAGTGAGCAGCACTCGCGCTGGAGCCGAGCCACACGTCAGCCGGCAAAGAGCTGCATGGGGCTCGCCACCCCTAATAGCGGTAAACTGTTGTTTTACGTGTTACAACGTGATTACGCTCATTAGCGTTTGAACAATGTTGAGAGTTATTGTGAACACGTTTAAAAAAAATTTGACTGAGTGAAAAAAGGGACGAAAAACTTAAGGCGTTTGTAGGGCGTCTGCCTAAAAGTACTGCGTCCAATTTCTTATTATTTTAGAACAGTGCGTCCAAAAGACGCACGGACGCATGCCTAGCTAAAAGCCTGCCTCCTCTCCTCGCGTCAGCCCCTGTCTTCTCTCCAAGGGTCCTCTTCTCTCCAAGGGTCCTCTCCTCTCCTCCATCCCCTCTCCTCTCCTCCATCCCCTCTCCTCTCCTCCATCTCCTCTCCTCTCCTCCATCCCCTCTCCTCTCCTCTCCTCTCCTCTCCTCTCCTCCCCTCCATCCCTGTCTTCTCTCCCATGCCCTGTGAAAGGGTCCTGCACTCTACAGACCCAATGCTGCCAACGGCTCCACACAAAGGATTGAAAAGAAACACACACATCAAATATCACTGTTATTAGCCGTCTCAAGTTCACGTCTGAAAGATGTGGATGTTGTCTTAGCATCTGAGTGTGAGATGTGGATGTTGTGTTAGCATCTGAGTGTCAGATGTGGATGTTGTGTTAGCGTCTGAGTGTGAGATGTGGATGTTGTGTTAGCATCTGAGTGTCAGATGTGGATGTTGTGTTAGCGTCTGAGTGTGAGATGTGGATGTTGTGTTAGCGTCTGAGTGTGAGATGTGGATGTTGTGTTAGCATCTGAGTGTGAGATGTGGATGTTGTGTTAGCATCTGAGTGTGAGATGTGGATGTTGTGTTAGCATCTGAGTGTGAGATGTGGATGTTGTGTTAGCATCTGAGTGTGAGATGTGGATGTTGTGTTAGCATCTGAGTGTGAGATGTGGATGTTGTGTTAGCATCTAAGTGTGAGATGTGGATGGTGTGCTAGCGTCTGAGTGTAAGATGTGGATGGTGTGCTAGCGTCTGAGTGTAAGATGTAGATGTTGTGCTAGGGATGAGAGTGAGATGCAAGTGTTGTGCTAGCTAGTGTTCCACAGTGTAAGTGTGTGTGTATGTTCATATGTGGAAGAGAGATCTAAATGAACTCATTTCTGAACAGTAGTCTGGTTCCGCCTGGTGTTGCTGGTCCTCTGCTGGACGTAAACGATGAGAGAGAGAAGAGAAAAGAGTACAGGGAAATATGACAAACGGGGAGAGAGAGCGAGTGAGAGAGCAAGAGAGAGAGAGTGTGAGAGAGAGAAGTCAGCGTTTTGTGGTCTTCTGTACAGACTGCAGAACAGACTGCGTCTCTGTGTTGGCCAAAAATAGCTTCTGAATAGAAAGGGCGATGCTGATGCTTACTGCTACATCTGTTAGAGCGTGTCTGTCCTTATCTGTGAGGATGTGTGTGTGTGTGTACTCCACTGGCTGCTGCTGCGCCATGTTCTGTGTGTGTGTGCTTGTGTGTACATCTCTGAGTGTCCATTTCACTGACTGCTGGACTGAATTATGTGCATGCATGTCCGTCTTTTACACACACAGAGACACAGTGAAAGTGCGCACACACAGACAGACAGACAGACACACAGACAGACACACAGACACACAGACACACACACAGAGAGACACACACACACACACACACACACAGACAGACACACCGACAGACACACAGACAGACACACAGACAGACACACAGACACACACACAGAGAGACACACACACACACAGACAGACACACAGACAGACACACAGACAGACACACAGACACACAGACAGACACACAGACAGACACACAGACAGACACACAGACAGACACACAGACACACAGACAGACACACAGACAGACACACAGACAGACACACAGACAGACACACAGACACACAGACAGACACACAGACAGACACACACACACACACACACACAGACCTTCATCTTCACTTGTGTTGGTGTTGCATTCTTTGTCTGGGCAGCCTGATGTGGACTGGAGAGAATTCAGGCCATTGGTGTAGGGGCACTAGTCTAGCTATGTAGTGACAGTCAGTAGTTTTCACTAGTCTAGCTATGTAGTGACAGTCAGTGGTTTTCACTAGTCTAGCTATGTAGTGACAGTCAGTAGTTTTCACTAGTCTAGCTATGTAGTGACAGTCAGTAGTTTTCACTAGTCTAGCTATGTAGTGACAGTCAGTAGTTTTCACTAGTCTAGCTATGTAGTGACAGTCAGTAGTTTTCACTAGTCTAGCTATGTAGAGACAGTCAGTAGTTTTCACTAGTCTAGCTATGTAGTGACAGTCAGTAGTTTTCACTAGTCTAGCTATGTAGTGACAGTCAGTGGTTTTCACTAGTCTAGCTATGTAGTGACAGTCAGTAGTTTTCACTAGTCTAGCTATGTAGTGACAGTCAGTGGTTTTCACTAGTCTAGCTATGTAGTGACAGTCAGTAGTTTTCACTAGTCTAGCTATGTAGTGACAGTCAGTAGTTTTCACTAGTCTAGCTATGTAGTGACTAGGGATGCGTACCGGTACGCCGGACCGGTTCTGGACTTGTAAAAACGTTTAGGTTCAGGTCCAGAAAAACCGAAACCCCAGTGATTCGGTACTGGACTTGTAAAAAATATAGCACTCACATACTATATCCTTTGCGTTCTAGACCATCTTAAACCTTCCATAGATTGCGAAATTCGCGGTGGAAAAAGACATCCCTTTACCGTTACGCACCCGGCCGGACCAAAATGTCACGCAGATTTCGGTGCCTGAGCCGATTTAAATAAATAACAGCAACAAATCATGCAGCTAAATCTTGAAAACTTATGAAAAATGTTGTCTTATAAACAGGAATTATTTCAGGCTGCAACATGAAACACAGGGGCTGCTTCCAAAACAGTAGAAAACTAGCGATAGCTAACTAGCAGTAACGTTAGTGGTGTTAGTATGATCTGTATGAATTATTTTGTATTTTTTTTGCCAGGCAGATTTCGTGGGGCACATTTACAACTGCCCTAGCTCCCACTATAAACTTTGTCCTGTGTCGCTCATTGGTGTTTTCAAAGCAACAGTCTTATGACAATGAAGAGCAGGCAGCATTTCACAGAACAAGAACAAACAGACTAGCCATAAACCTTTTAACAGAGAAAATACCGAAAGGTAAACGATCAAAAGTGTGGCTGTATTTTGCACAAAAAGATTCAAACATTGCGGCGTGCAGCAAATGCAACACAACAATTGCGTAAAGAGGAGAGAAGGTCAACAGCAAATCAGCAACCTCAGACTGACAAATAAACGGAGATTACAGCAAAACGTATCCTAGTCTCTTAAAGGGGCAGTGCACATTTTCTCGTACTCAGTGTGTTCAAGTAAAAAGATTAACTATAAACAGATAGAAAAGAAAGGTATAAACAAATCAGAAATGGTGAAATTTCATGAAATAAATAATACAATACAAACAAAATAATACATTTTTGACTCCAAAGGCAAATATGCTCATATTTTTGCAAAATAAGTTTGAAGCTGTAGTGTGTGTGTGTGTGTGTTTTTTGTACTTATTTATATTTATTTAAGTAGACTATAAACTGTTGTTTACAGTTAATATAATGTTCATAGTTTGAAGTAAAAAAAAAAAAAAAAAAGCTGTAGTTTGAAGCCAAATGTTTTGTATGTATTTATATTAATAGTATACTTTAAACAGTTCATAAATTCAAATATGCCATGGGTTCGGGTCCGGACTTATTAGGTCCGGACCTGAACCTAAACCTCTGGATTCGAATTAGGACCTGAACCTGAACGTGGGTTTAGGTATGCATCCCTAGTAGTGACAGTCAGTAGTTTTCACTAGTCTAGCTATGTAGTGACAGTCAGTAGTTTTCACTAGTCTAGCTATGTAGTGACAGTCAGTAGTTTTCACTAGTCTAGCTATGTAGTGACAGTCAGTAGTTTTCACTAGTCTAGCTATTAGGGCTGGGGGTAAACGATTATTTTCAAAACGATTAATCTGGCGATTATTTTATCGAATAGTCGACTAATCTAACGACTAATTGGACGATTAGTCTAACGATTATTTTTCTGTTGCTCGATTAAAACCATAATGTATCTCAAATAAATACCCCAAAAAATCTTAATAATATACTTTAATGAGCACCGTTTTGCACAGCAAAAGTCCAACAATGCATTTCATGTTTATCTAGAGTTCACAGTAAAAATGTTTGGTACTCAAATGAGCCCTATCACATTTGGATGTGGTGCTCATTAATTTAAATGTTTTCAGTGCTTATAAAAACATTCATTCATTGATGAGCACTGCGCACCACCTTATGTTCAGCCCTGTCCTGGACATTGCTTGGCTGCATTAGTTGACATTGGCGATCTAACGTGGTGGGGAATCATGATTCATACTACAAGCTGGCCAACGTTAGTCTAATGTTATGTGTTTGACTCGTAAATGACCACAGCATGAGTTAGCTCTCTGTGCCGTTTGTTGGTGCTTGGTTGGCGTGTTCTGCAGCCGTAAGTTAACGTTTACCAAACTGACACAGCTGTCTAGCCGCTGCCGCTATAGTAGCTAGCTAACGTAACTACTAGCAACCAAGCACGAACAAACCGCACGGAGAGCTAAGAAGATAGTTAGCTAGCACCACCGAAGTGCGCAGAGCTCAAGCTACACAACACACTTAACAAACGTTAAATACGAGAAAATAGGGTGCGTTTGAGAATGGAGATAGAAACGCACCCCATTGTCTCTCGTGAAGGGGACAATAAGTAACGTTGGTTACATTAATTTAACGTTTGTTCAGTGTGTTGTGTAGCTTGAGCTCTGCGCATTTCGGTGGTGCTAGCAAACTATAGCTCTCCGTGCAGTTTGTTCGTGCTTGGTTGCTAGTAGTTAACGTTAGCTAGCTACTAGTGTGTCAGTTTAGTTAACGTTAACTTACGGCTGCAGAACACGGCAACTAAGCATGAACAAACGGCACAGAGAGCTAAGTCATGGTGTTGGTCAGCTTATAGTATGTATCATGATTCACTACGTTAGATCGCCAATATCAACTAATTGCGCCAAGCAATTCCCTGGGTTTCTGCTCTCTCAGTCCTTGCGCAATGTTTGTTTCTGTTTGGGTCAACCACGTTGACGCTTCGCCATCAACGTAAAAATATGGCGTCGACGTAATTTTGAAATCGATGCGTCGACATCATCGACGCATCGCTACAGCACTACTACCTATGTAGTGACAGTCAGTAGTTTTCACTAGTCTAGCTATGTAGTGACAGTCAGTAGTTTTCACTAGTCTAGCTATGTAGTGACAGTCAGTAGTTTTTAGTTTTTGAATGTTTGTATTTGTCTGGGCTGTCTCGACAGATACCGCTGCTCTCTTACAGTGCGGGCTGGTTGTGGTGTGTGTGTGTGTGTGTGTGTGTGTGTGTATGAGTCTGCTGTCCCCATCGTGACCCCTTGTCTCTTCCTCATTGCCGAGGGTCATGTCTGGAATTCCAGAGGCAGCGCCATGGAAACAGAAGAGACGTTGCGCAACACTCCCTGCCAGCATGTACCCAGTCCAGCGTGCCACTCCGGGCCGTTTTAGGGACAAGTCAATGCCAATGCCACGCACCGCTGCAAATCACTAAGACTGACTACTCCGCCATCCACAACACCAGCATACACACCCACAATGCTCTCTCTCTCTCTCTCTCTCTCTCTCTCTCTCTCTCTCTCTCTCTCTCTCTCTCTCTCTCTCTCTCTCTCTCTCTCTCTCTCTCTCTCTCTCTCTCTCTCTCTCTCTCTCTCTCTCTCTCTCTCTCTCTCTCTCTCTCTCTCTCTCTCTCTCTCTCTCTCTCTCTCTCTCTCTCTCTCTCTCTCTCTCTCTCTCTCTCTCTCTCTCTCTCTCTCTCTCTCTCTCTCTCTCTCTCTCTCTCTCTCAAGGCAGTCACGTTTTGCAAAAGTCACGTTTGAAGGAGATTGAACAAACCCATGAATCATATGAATGCGATCCGCTTATCATACCATACCAACTTAACTGGGTAGTCTTTACAACCTGACTGTCAGTTTCTCTCAGACACACACACACACCTGATCCAGGCACTGCCACACACACACACACACACACACACACACACACACACACACACACAGGGCTCTGATAACCCCACCTCAGGGCACTACATAAATGAGCCACCAGACTCTGCACTATTCACACACACACAGATATCAGTGAAGGCATACACTCTCCTCTGCTCAAAAGTGTGATGTAATGCACCATACCGTCTCACGTACACGCACACACACACACACACACAAACACACACACACACTGAGGCAACCTATGACTCAAGTCAGCAACACAAGCACCCTCAGGGAAGATGGCCCACAATACCAAACTTGACCACAAATGCAAAGACATTTAATGGGGTAGTTTTTTTACTTTCTTCATTTACTTGTTCTGTTTTCTTCTGCTTGTAGACGCCGCACGTGAACAACAGACATGCAACTCGTGAGTCATCGCCAACTCTTGCTTGGCCTTTTTCAGCTATATAAAGCCTGAGCCCCAGGCACCGCACCACACACACACACACACACACACACACAAACACTAGCAGTATTCAAACTGGCAAAAATTCATATTTAAGCACACAGTAACACCTCACATATTGACATGCTTACTTACAAGCTTCAACCCAATAATCATACAGAAAGAGGCAGAAAACAGTCACACACACACACACACACACACACACACACACACACACACACACACACAGGCAAGCACCCTCTCACCGTGATTAATTAAGTGCTTCATGTGATTAAAAAACCCTGGCAGCTCTAGAAAAGGGGAGGATGAGGCAAAGTGGAGTGGGTGTGTGTGTGTGTGTGTGTGTGAGTACAACCTAAGAGTGTACAAGAGGGTGTGTGTGTGTGTGTGTGTGTGTGTGTGAGTACATGGGTGTGATGCTATGGGGTATGAACTCAGAAGATCAGGTTGGGTAATCCTGCTCTGCCATCTACGCACTACTAGTCATTACCTTAAGCATGCATTTCAACAAGACCAACCAGGGCCATGTATGGCACAGGAACATGTCCCAATACTGTAGGTATCACACCTCCAAAGGAAAGGACACTGTTCTGTTTAAAGACAACAGGAACTAGTGTGCAGTTTAAGGACGACCTGAACCTATGTGCGTTTGGACATCAGCACCTCCTCCCCTGTGAGACTCTGGGGTGGGGCTCATAGCACCTCCTCCCCTGTGAGACTCTGGGGTGGGGCTCATAGCACCTCCTCCCCTGTGAGAGACTGGGGTGGGGCTCTGGGGTGGGGCTCATAGCGCCTCCTCCCCTGTGAGAGTCTGGGGTGGGGCTCATAGCACCTCCTCCCCTGTGAGACTCTGGGGTGGGGCTCATAGCACCTCCTCCCCTGTGAGACTCTGGGGTGGGGCTCATAGCACCTCCTCCCCTGTGAGAGTCTGGGGTGGGGCTCATAGCACCTCCTCCCCTGTGAGAGTCTGGGGTGGGGCTCATAGCACCTCCTCCCCTGTGAGAGTCTGGGGTGGGGCTCATAGCACCTCCTCCCCTGTGAGAGTCTGGGGTGGGGCTCATAGCACCTCCTCCCCTGTGAGACTCTGGGGTGGGGCTCATAGCACCTCCTCCCCTGTGAGACTCTGGGGTGGGGCTCAAACGCAGTGGAAGGCAACAACAAGCGCCATCTTTTTTTTATTTTCACAGTGAACATAGCGAAAGGAACTTTAGCTTACAGAGTTAACATGTCATATCATGGATTAACACAATCAAAATGTTAGCTGAAATATAAGCTTTAATTTATCAACAGTGATGTTGGTATTTTCATTTATCAAGTAAGTACAGCTCCCTCAAAGCCATTGTGTTAGAGCAGCAAAATGTAACTGTCGATTAAACCTTGGGGGAATCTTAACATCACCTAAAATATCTCTGGTTTAAGATTCTAGTGTCAGTGCTGTATCGTTACTTTGTCATGTTCAGAAATGACATTGCATTCAATGAGTAAAATCATCAGGCTACGTGAACTTGTATCCGGAAGTTCCTGCACCGTGGTGGGAAACCAAAAGACTAAAGGGGCTGAGCAGCCTGTCAGTTTCAGTAACACGCTCGCTCACACACACACACACACACACACACACACACACACACACACACACACACACACACACACACACACACACACACACACACACACACACACACACACACACACACACACACACACACACACACACACACACACACACACACACACACACACACACACACACACACACACACACACACACACACACACACACGAGTTCCTGCGGGAGGGAGGGAAGGAGAGAGAGAGACAGGGACACAGGAAGGGAAACGGCATGAGTAAAAGCAGTATGAGAGTAAAGATGGAGGGATGGCCAGACCACCAGGGACAGCAGCAGAAAGAGGGTGAGAGGGGTGCACACTGCTGCAGGCGTGACAGGGAGCAACAGGGAGCAGGAGGAGCAGGAGGGGAAAATGAAAGTGAAAGTGAACGCAGAGCCGCTCGCTCACTCACTTCTTGACGTTGGCCTCTCCATTGGGGATGCGGCGCAGCTTCTTCTTCTTGAGGATCTTGACGGCGCGTCGGCACAGCGTGTCGGAGTCCAGCATCTCCTTCACCTTGCCGTAGGAGCCCTCCCCCAGCAGGTCCCCCATCAGGTACTTGCCGATGAGCTTGGCGCGCTTGCGCCGCGGCTGGTAGATCACCTCCGTGGAGTCGATGCGGTGGATGAACGTGTCCATGCCCATCAGCTCGTTCTCCCCCAGGTAGTCCATGTGCTGCAGGTCGCCCGCGCTCATCGCTGGTCACCGCCGGGTCCGATCGACACGCAAACGCTACGCTACGCTTCTGCTGCTACTGCTGAAGGGGAAGCCCCTTAGGATAGGCCTGCTACAGTGTGTGTTTGTGTGTGTGTGTGTGTGTGTGTGTGTGTGTGTGTATCCTGGTGCAACAGGAATACAGTTCAATTTAAAAACACTAGCGGCATCGGGGAGGGGGTCTGCTGAGCCTGAGTTTGGACGTGGAACACATCACCTGCTCCTCTCGCAGAAATCAAGGACAAGCACCAGACTCTTCCCTAGACGCCCAGTGCAGAGGGATGGAGAAACTAATAGGAAAGAGCAAAAGTCCTTTCTCGTTTACTGAAAGTTGTTTGTCGCGAGTTCTGTTGGGTGCTGACTTAGACCTTTACTGAGAGGTGGCAGAAACCCAGGATCTGGCATTCGAGTGAATTTACATATAGCTCCATTCTTCGCTGGGTCAACTCCATTGGAGGGCAAGGGATAGCCTGTTGAGGATTACGCCACTGCTCCTGCACAAATCTGTGCAAAACTAGTCAGAAAGCCCAGGTTTTCCGAGATTCTTGGCAAGCAGTCAGTTTTTGCTACATCAGAGGCGCATCAGTGACTCCACGGCGATACACTTACAAAACCATGGCTACAGAAGTGCAACACAAAAATAAACTTCCTCTTTGGTACTTCAGAGCCGGGGCATTTCATTCCTCTTTATAATAAACCCGAATCCGCCGATCTATCCCGTAAATGACACTTCCAATTATACCTGTAATAAAAACATAATACTGTTAACTATGCCATAGCCGGTAGGGGATCACATCAACGGTTATGTTCCAAGCTACATTAGCTGGCTAGCGACAGCTGGCTAATACTGAGGTTAACTTTATATTAAACTATCTATAGATGAATTAGATACCGCAGGAAACTGTGCCAGCACAGTAACAAATACGTTCTAGATTAAATGTAGCCTACTAACAACAGCTACTCGTAGCAGGTACACTCGCATAACAGCACTACTTTCCCAAATATCATGGCAAACTGTTCATCGTCCATTAGTCACCAGTAACTTAACGGTTAACATTAACGATAATTGACGTTCTACCAAACTACGTCGTCTGTAATCAAGGCAAGCTGGATGTAAAGTAATCACAAATTACTTTAAAAAGACTGACACTGGTTTAGGCACTGACCATCGACAAAATGTAGTCCTGGAAATGTACTGCTCGTCACGTAATGGTGTTTTAGCAGGCTGACAACACAACCGTGAATTACTAAAGAATTACTTGGGGCTATCATCACTTGACTATGATATTTCCACAGGAGCATTATGGGCAGAACCTGCTAGCTAATATCAAGGCTAGTTTGGTTAGCGAACAGGGTGCATCGCTCATAGAGATGACAGTCCTCGATAAACAAATGGAATGAGATTTAGTACACCAAATTTCTTGGCATACAAATACATTATTGTAATCGCATTATGAGGAATCCAACTACGGTAGGATAAGCATGGACCTGGCTTAAATTATGTTTACACAAAACTCAGAGGCTCTTAGAGGGTAAGTCATAAAAAACTTGACTAGCTAGCTAGACATTTTCACTACTTGCCCACAAAATGTTACTAGCGGTCGGTTAGCTTAATCGGACTCGCAGTACTGGAAGGCAAGCACGCTTCCTTGACTTTTTAAACGCTAGTTTAACTCTTCCAGTCCCGTACAACCATTGTAACCAATGAAACGAGATAACAAGCCTCACAGTCAACATTGGCAATACTCTACACTTAAAGCATCCGCCGATATTCTGTAAAATCAATCGTACTTACGCTTACTCCCCACAAATTAATTTAACCGGTCCCAACACTGGAAGTTGAAGTAAGCTAGCAAGCTAGCGTAATAGCTAACATTTATGTTGTAAAGTCCGTAGGTAACAGCGGCTAGCTGAGACAGGCTAACTGCTGTGCGGGTTAGCCGATGGTGGTTGTACTGTATAGCGGGGTTAATATAATCAGTAATGGTAATTGCGTACCTTTGTTTTTGGATATTCAAATGCTGCAGACTTGCTTGAGTTCTCTTCCTGGCTTTGTTTTTCCTCACGAAGTTGTCACTGTATGCATAATTCTTAGCTTGATATCTGCTCCTACTAATGCAGCTGCTATACGGATGCCGCCATCTTGTTTACCTCCCCCCTCGTTCTGATACATCCAAATACCAACCTCCAGCGTCAGTGCGTCAACTCTCTCATTGGGTTTGTAGGTATCAGCCTTCTCTCTGGAGAAAAAACAGGGGTGGGGGGCCATGTCAACAATGAGAGAACATACAAATTAGTTTATCAAACCAGCTGTTACATTGTGTAGGTACAAGGATGAAAGCTTATTTGAGAATATTACACACACGGCATGTAAAAAGCTGGTTTGTCACATCCAATTCCTAATGTAAAGACTGTATATTTTAAAATGGTAAACTCACAGTTCACTTGAGAAAGTTTACTCCCAATAACAGTATATTTTGGGGGGGCCTTCAATATAATACTATCAGATTGTATGTTGTTCCTTCTTTAAAAGTTACTCTGTTCGGAACAGACTGTTCCTGGCAAGGGAGCCTGCATGCACTGTGAATGTCTACAGGCTAGTTTAGTTAAAAGCATAGGCCAGATTTTCAACTGACCATGACAGCGTAAAGAGGCGGGCCACTGCGTAACTGTGTTTAATCATCTGTAAACTACATGACTGTACTGTGATGAAACACACCAATGCTGGTGGTAATATTGACAAAAGTATTAATTGAAAATAAATTGACCAGTTGGCACATATCTACGTCATGAAATGGGATGTCCACCTCCACCAGTGCCTGCCCATGAATGTGACTCTTATTTTCAATCGCTGATTGAGACTCATCAGTTGGCGTATTCGACTGGTGCTGCACTGGCCTTAAGTGCTGCACAATGTTTTATTCACCTGAGTTCACACCGCCTTCCATATAACACCCAGTGTAGCACCTTTTACAGAGGGAAACGAGCTCACAGCCAAGTGCCCCATGGTCACGTGATAAATCAAAATGGCCGGCGTGAACGAATCTACATCAACCCCCCCCCCCCTCGTTCTCCCTCCCGCTGCAGTAGGTCCTGTCTGAATGCAGTAGGTCCTGTCTGAATGCAGTAGGTCCTGTCTGAATGCAGTAGGTCCTGTCTGAATTCAGTAGGTCCTGTCTGAATGCAGTAGGTCCTGTCTGAATGCAGTAGGTCCTGTCTGAATGCAGTAGGTCCTCTCTGAATGCAGTAGGTCCTGTCTGAATGCAGTAGGTCCTGTCTGAATGCAGTCCTGTCTGAATGCAGTAGGTCCTGTCTGAATGCAGTAGGTCCTCTCTGAATGCAGTAGGTCCTGTCTGAATGCAGTAGGTCCTGTCTGAATGCAGTAGGTCCTGTCTGAATGCAGTAGGTCCTGTCCGAATGCAGTAGGTCCTGTCTGATCAGTAGGTCCTGTCTGAATGCAGTAGGTCCTGTCTGAATGCAGTAGGTCCTGTCTGAATTCAGTAGGTCCTGTCTGAATGCAGTAGGTCCTGTCTGAATGCAGTAGGTCCTGTCTGAATGCAGTAGGTCCTGTCTGAATGCAGTAGGTCCTCTCTGAATGCAGTAGGTCCTGTCTGAATGCAGTAGGTCCTCTCTGAATGCAGTAGGTCCTCTCTGAATGCAGTAGGTCCTGTCTGAATGCAGTAGGTCCTCTCTGAATGCAGTAGGTCCTGTCTGAATGCAGTAGGTCCTGTCTGAATTCAGTAGGTCCTGTCTGAATGCAGTAGGTCCTGTCCGAATGCTAAGTTTGAGGAGATCTATGATTATGATCACGTGATCACGCTGTCGGGCACCGCTAAGGCCGTGTTTCTGTTTGACTGGTTGTGGTGAGTGGAGAACTTGTGGTGGCGTTAAGGAGCAGCACTGCAGAGGCCCAGTGGAACAGGCCTATTCACAGGAGTTTATACCGGACCCCCCCCCCCAGACTGGCCCAATGGAACAGGCCTATTCACAGGAGTTTATACCGGACCCCCCCCCCCAGACTGGCCCAATGGAACAGGCCTATTCACAGGAGTTTATACCGAACATGTAAGTACGTCAAAGTAAATGCATGTGAAACTCCAAACTGCCACTCATCTATTAGCAACCTTTAAATATCATATCATAGATTAGGTTGGCGGGTATCTGTTTGATGACTCTGTTTAGAAAAGCCTTTTATTTCAATGCTGAACTGTGGGAATGTGATATTGGTTACCAGTGGCTTTAATGTGTCAGGTGTGCCCATAGCTACTGCTAAGGCCCCCATTCCCATTGGCAGCCGCGGCCCTGGTGTGTGTGTGTGTGTGTGTGTGTGTGTGTGTGTGTGTGTGTGTGACGGGGTATGGTGTAGTATATCACGCTGTGTCTTTATACTACTGACTTCCCAAGCATGTCCGACTGGCTGCTTGGTGCGGGCACTAAATATATACAACAGCCCCACGAAGCTGGCAGCCACGGAGGAGCGGGCGGTAACAGAATCCCTCTGGCCCACCAAGGTGACCAGTTATGAGGTGAATCCAACATCAAAGAGAATCCTTTTGTGAATGGCCTTAATATGACACTCAGCTACACTGTACAGCATTAACATTACACTCAACTACAGAGTGGCGATGCTTCCTCATGAATGACACTACTCATTTGTGCACAGATTCAAGTTTTTAGAGGGACAAAACCACTTCATTTCTCCCTTAAACAGGGATGATTGACCCATTGAATTACAGCTAAAAAAGGCTTTGTATTACCTTAATACTAAGTCAGTATAGTGAGCAGAAATCAACTAGCAAAAAGCTGGGAATAACTATAGACTATAGTCTTATAAAATTGGAATATGTACTGTTAAAGTAGACTAAATGTGAAGTAGACCACCCCACCCCCCCACCATGCATACCTCTCTGGTAATGTTGAGCATTAACACTTACGTCTGCACGATCGTTGTTAAGTTATGATGAACGACCCCCTAGCTTACCTCCTGTCCCCTGTGCACACACACACACACACACACACACACACACACACACACACACACACACACACACACACACACACACACACACACACACACACACACACACACACACATAGCTTCTGCTTAGCTAGCCTATCTGGGATATATTTAACATGTGTTGATCCCAGGAAATGGCAAAGGAAGGTTCTGATTACAGCCCTCCCTGCACTGCGTCCCCCCCCCCCCATCTCTCTCCACTGCTACTCAAGCCAACCTTCCTCTCCCGACACACACACACACACACACACACACACACACACACACTCCCCCCATCTCTCTCCACTGCTAGTCAAGCCAACCTTCCTCTCCCGACACACACACACACACACACTCCCCCCATCTCTCTCCACTGCTAGTCAAGCCAACCTTCCTCTCCCTACACACACACACACACACACACACACTCCCCCCATCTCTCTCCACTGCTAGTCAAGCCAACCTTCCTCTCCCGACACACACACACACACACACACACACACACACACACTCCCCCCATCTCTCTCCACTGCTAGTCAAGCCAACCTTCCTCTCCCTACACACACACACACACACACACACACACACACACTCCCCCCATCTCTCTCCACTGCTAGTCAAGCCAACCTTCCTCTCCCGACACACACACACACACACACACACACACACACTCCCCCCATCTCTCTCCACTGCTACTCAAGCCAACCTTCCTCTCCCGACACACACACACACACACACACACACACACACACACACACACACTCCCCCCATCTCTCTCCACTGCTAGTCAAGCCAACCTTCCTCTCCCGACAATACCCTATTGCCCTACTTCCCCCCCCCCCTCACCAGCAGTGAGCCCTTCATCAACCCCCAACATTCCCTGCCAGGCCACTAGTGAAGGCTCACCCAGAAGATAGGTCAACCAGCCTGAGACTCTAACCGCTGTAGGAGTAGCAGCTCTGTATGTCCTAGGGATGACAAATGTAGTATTTTATTCATGTTTAAACACTCTGCTCTTGAGGTACGTCAGCTAAAATCACTACAAACCAGAACCCCTTCACTTATATTACCATTAGAAATGATTTAGATTTTTTTCTGTGGGAAAATGAAGTAGATTTGTGCACAGATTGAAGTTTTTAGAGGGGCAAAACCACTTGATTTCTCCCATAGGACGATTGTCCCCTCAAATTACAGCTGAAAAGGCTCTTTGTTAAACCTTCATTTCCAAATATTGCACTATACCGCACAATGTGTACATGCAGTGATCAAAGTAGGTTTATAATAAAAATATGTCTTGTGTGTTTTTGTCTCTTCTTATACATTTCTTTTTGGCCAGTGAAAGACAGAGACATATATGGGCAGAAGGGAGCATGCTGGGTGGAGGATGGCAGTTAGATCTAAGCCGACGTGTTTGGAGCACAGAGAAGAAAACTTCACGAGGCACTGAACAGATGAACAGATGCTCGTCAGAGAAGAAACTTCACGAGGCGCTCAGCAGATGAAAAAATGCTCGTCAGAGGAGAAACTTTTTTTTTTTTAAGATTTATTTTTGGGCTTTTTGGCCTTTGATCGACAGATTTTAGTGAAGAGTGGGACAGGAAATGAGAGGGGAGAAGAGGTGGGGAGTGGACAAGAGAAAGGACATCAGGCCGGAATCGAACCCGTGTCCTCCATGGGCATCAGGCCCGAATGTGGTCAGGGCCACTGGTTGCCCCACAGTGCTCCCCTCAGACGAGAAGCCTCACGAGGCGCTGAACAGATGGAATGATGCTGGCCTAAGGGTGCTTTAGTGCTGCTCAACTATGTGTTCCAACAGAGTGAAAGCTATAACTCAATTTGACCAGAACTCCATCGCCATGGGAACGACTGCTGCCTGGATCCAGTGTCCTCTTACGGGGGCAGTGACCCACAGCATCGCTCCAGGTTATGCAAGACCTATTTAGAGAAGAAGCACTCAAGCTATTAATGTTCAACAACAAAATAGTAATGTCAAGATGAAATCCTTAGTTCTAACTTTATCAATGTCTGAACTTGTAGTCATTTTACATCTTATTTGATGGATTAAAAAGGTCTGGGCGATTCCAAACTTTCGAACGACATTGTAAACATAGCACAAAAAGTAAGGACATTTGTGTTTGGTATAGATTATTTCTTTGTTGTAACAATGCTTCTTGGCAATAAATCTTATAGCCTACCGTTGGAAAGCCTGTTTAGTTCCCTTTTAAATGGTCCCACTTTTGTAAGGAACATGTATTTGAGGGATGAGCAGCAGAGCTGAGTATGTGGGTTGCGCCCATGAAAAATTTCCCATGTTTATATAAATATCATCCGTGTTAAATGTGCGGTTATCTATCCTGATGATGTTTGGACTCAATAGCCAATCAAATACACCACTCTCTTGTTGTTGATGGCCTATCCCAACCATGATGCGTCATGTGGAGAGCTGCCCAGACATCTCTGATGCAACACACACTGTTTATGACTAGTTCATCACAACAGCTTCATTACACAGGGGGATATTGGAATCCACTGGCTCAAAGTGTGCGTGTGAGAGTGTGAGTGTGTGTGTGTGTGTGTGTGTTAGAGTGTGTGTGTGTCACACAAGAGTGAAGTTACACTGAGTGCAAACGATATCAATCCATTTTTATAAACATTTAATTAAATCTTTTAATGGACAGCAATCATACAGGATGTTTTGGCAGGGCTAAGACCATGACACAATTAGCGTTGACTGAAAAGATGTCCTCTAAAGCCCACTGCATTCCCCTCCGTCCCCTGAGCCAAGCGCCACGCCAGGGTTCCACCGCGCCTGTGCTGCCGAGCCCGCCGTGATTAGCCCACCGCGGCTAAATGTAGCTCTGCCACACGGCTGGACGAGAGAGAGAGAGAGAGAGAGAGAGAGAGAGAGAGAGAGAGGGGGAGAGAGAGAGAGAGAGAGGGGGAGAGAGAGAGAGAGAGAGAGAGAGAGACGCTAACCACAGGGGGGCTCTGGGGGACAGCAGCTCATTTTAATGATTTTAAACAGGAAAGCAAATTACATTCATTGCCAAGGCATTCATCAGCACACAATGAGAGTGGGGGAGCTTCTGGATGGTTGTGTTTGGGGTGCCGTGTCCCCCCCCCCCCCCCCGGTGCTTCTCACCTGAGCCCAAACAGAACCGGTTACAGGTCAGGACGAGAGGAGCGTTTGGGCCCATGGAGAAGAGGAACACAGCGTCTGCCCACGGGCTTGTCACTAATTATATTACACTTCTACACAAGGAATGTGGCGAAACCTAACGCCTGTAAAAACTAAATATGGACCATGCTTAACACATGGACTCTTTTTTTAAACAGAACAGTTCAACAGAACAACAAAAAAACTAACTAAAAGCAGCAATGGATTGTGGGGAAGATGATGGTAGTTGTATTTTTCCTAAGAGTGGAGCTTTGGAGGTTGTGTGTTTGACCCGCTCTCAAGGACACAAACACAGGTTTAGGGTAAGGTGCAACCTCACCTACCCCACTTAAAGAAGTCCACCTTTGAAAGCTTTACAGAACACAAAATAAAAACAAACTATTAAACAGATAAAACAACTGGGTCACTGAGGCTAAAAAACCCTCGCGGGCACAATGGCATCCAGACGGGTGGAAGACATGGTAGACGGTGATAGCTTTTGAGGTACCAATGAGAACACAGCGCTGCTCGTATCAGTCCCACACACACGTGAGCTAACGTCTCCACCTTCGGCTCACGTCGACAGAGTGTGTCCTCGTCTAAAGCACTGGCTCCTAGCGTCACTGCTCTCTCCACTTCAAACACTGCAGAAAAGCACGGATGCCTAGCACAGTAAAAAAAGTCTACTCTCACAAAAATATTACACTCCAATGAATCATTCAGACGGCCCACAGCACGCCCTATGGTAGTCGACAGACACGGACACATGAAAAACAGGAATCGCAGTCGCGTGAAAGCAATGGTGTCCTCAGTAGTACGGTCGGCGTGGATTGTTCTGGAAAAGAAAGAAAGAGAGGAGTTGGGGGGGGGGGGGGGGGGGGGGAGTGGGCAGAGTTGGTGAAACTCATAACCGAGGTGATCATCATAATGATGGTAAAATGGCTGTGCTGGCAGGAACAGGCACCACGTAAGATTCGCTTCACTTCCTACACACTGATTCAGAAGTGGAGCCTCTCATCTGAATTCAGATGCTACCCTAATTCAGATGCTACCCTATTTCAGATGCTACCTAATTCAGATGCTACCCTAATTCAGATGCTACCTAATTCAGATGCTACCTAATTCAGATGCTACCCTAATTCAGATGCTACCTAATTCAGATGCTACCTAATTCAGATGTTACCCTAATTCAGATGCTACCCATTACACCTACATGTGTATCTAGTATTTTTTTCTATTGTTTAGTATATAAAGGATAGACCCAGAGGGCTGCTGACACTAGGGTCTACTGGTCTGGCTCAGATGCGTCTACTGGTCTGGCTCAGATGCGTCTACTGGTCTGGCTCAGATGCCCCTACTGGTCTGGCTCAGATGCCCCTACTGGTCTGGCTCAGATGCGTCTACTGGTCTGGCTCAGATGAGTCTACTGGTCTGGCTCAGATGCGTCTACTGGTCTGGCTCAGATGCGTCTACTGGTCTGGCTCAGATGCGTCTACTGGTCTGGCTCAGATGTGTCTACTGGTCTGGCTCAGATGCGTCTACTGGTCTGGCTCAGATGCGTCTACTGGTCTGGCTCAGATGCGTCTACTGGTCTGGCTCAGATGCGTCTACTGGTCTGGCTCAGATGCGTCTACTGGTCTGGCTCAGATGCGTCTACTGGTCTGGCTCAGATGTGTCTACTGGTCTGGCTCAGATGCGTCTACTGGTCTGGCTCAGATGCGTCTACTGGTCTGGCTCAGATGCATCTACTGGTCTGGCTCTGATGCGTCTACTGGTCTGGCTCAGATGCTCCCACTGGTCTGGCTCAGATGCGTCTACTGGTCTGGCTCAGATGCGTCTACTGGTCTGGCTCAGATGTGTTTACTGGTCTGGCTCAGATGCGTCTACTGGTCTGGCCCAGAAGGGGGCGTGTGTGTAAGCCAGTGTTACTCACCAGAGGGTTGGGTCGGAACCGGTAGGCCAGCATCATCCGTTTACGGAACGCGTCATACTCGTCGTCATTCTTGGAGAGGTCAGCTGGACGGTCGACCCCAAACCCTGCACCGTCCACTGCTGTTTGACCCCTGCCATGTGTTCACACACACACACACACACACACACACAGAGAGAGAGGAGATAGAGATAGAGAGACAGAGAAAGAGAGATAGAGAGAGGGAGAGAGATAGATATATCGAGAGAGATAGAGAGAGAGAGAGACAGACCGAGAGAGAGAGAGAGACAGACAGAGAGACAGAGAAAACTAAATAAACTATATCACCAGAAATTCACTGGGATGCAAAGGCACCCAGAAACATTCTAGATCTTTCTTTCAATCTGAGTGTGGCACACCAACACCTATCCAGGTGTCTATAACTAACATCTTCCTATGAGAGGAGCACAGCTACACCTATACCTATCCATGTGTTTATAACTCATCTTCCTATGAGAGGAGCACACTTACACACTAATGGAAATGTAAACAAAAAAACACAATTTTACCACTGTATGTACAAGCATACTAATAAGACGGCTATCAATAACCGTTATCTCCAACATCAGATGGTGACTGCTATCAATAACCGTTATCTCCAACATCAGATGGTGACTGCTATCTATAACCGTTACATCTAACATCAGATGGTGACTGCTATCTATAACCGTTATATCTAACATGGTGTGGGTCTGCTATCTATAACCGTTATATCTAACATGGCGTGGGGTCTGCTATCTATAACCGTTATATCTAACATGGTGTGGGGTCTGCTATCAATAACCGTTAAATCTAACATGGTGTGGGTCTGCTATCAATAACCGTTCTATCTAACATGGCGTGAGGTCTGCTATCTATAACCGTTATATCTAACATGGTGTGGGGTCTGCTATCAATAACCGTTATATCTAACATGGTGTGGGGTCTGCTATCAATAACCGTTAAATCTAACATGGCGTGGGGTCTGCTATCTATAACCGTTCTATCTAACATGGCGTGGGGTTAGATGGGGTCTGCTACGGAGCGAAGCGTTGCCGCGGGTGAGCGTACTTGTGGACGGGGTTCTTGATGCCCTGGCCGTCTGAGCCCAGGCCGTCTCCCTCCTTCCAGCCCATCTTCATCAGCATCTTGAAGCCCAGGTTCTCCACCGTCAGCTTGAACTCCTTATACTCAGAGTAGTCTGGGTCACGCCCCTCCTGCACACACACACACACACACACACACACACACACACACACACACACACACACACACAGACAGACACACACACACACACACACACAGACACACACACACAGACATACACACACACACAGATATAAACACACACACACACACACACACACACACACACACACATACACACACGCGCACGCACACGCACACGCACACGCACACGCACACGCACACGCACACAGACACAGACACAGAGAGCATTAAGGACCAATCATGCAACAGTTTCATGACTACTCATTTGTACTAACTTGTCTAAGCACAACTCACAATCTAGAATATTACTTCCCGGAATTTTGAAGAGTCAAGCCATTTCTGCTTCTACTCAGTCAGGCGTCTGCAGTGAGGGGTGTGTGAGGGGTGTGTCTGCTGTGAGGGGTGTGTGTCTGCTGTGAGGGGTGTGTCTGCTGTGAGGGGTGTGTCTGCTGTGAGGGGGTGTGTCTGCTGTGAGGGGGTGTGTCTGCTGTGAGGGGTGTGTCTGCTGTGAGGGGTGTGTGTGTGTGGGGGGTGTGTGTGAGGGGTGTGTCTGCTCTGAGGGGTGTGTCTGCTCTGAGGGGTGTGTCTGCTGTGAGGGGTGTGTCTGCTGTGAGGGGGGTGTCTGCTGTGAGGGGGGTGTCTGCAGTGAGGGGTGTGTCTGCAGTGAGGGGTGTGTCTGCTGTGAGGGGGGGGTGTCTGCTGTGAGGGGTGTGTGTGTGTGTGTGTGTGTGAGGGGTGTGTGTGTGTGTGAGGGGTGTGTGTGAGGGGTGTGTCTGCTGTGAGGGGTGTGTCTGCAGTGAGGGGTGTGTCTGCTGTGAGGGGGGTGTGTCTGCTGTGAGGGGTGTGTCTGCTGTGAGGGGTGTGTCTGCTGTGAGGGGTGTGTCTGCTGTGAGGGGTGTGTGTCTGCTGTGAGGGGTGTGTGAGGGGTGTGTCTGCTGTGAGGGGTGTGTGTGAGGGGTGTGTCTGCTGTGAGGGGTGTGTGAGGTGTGAGGGTGTGTGTGTGTGTGTGTGTGTGTGTGAGGGGTGTGTCTGCTGTGAGGGGGTGTGTCTGCTGTGAGGGGTGTGGTGTGAGGGGTGTGTCTGCTGTGGGGGGTGTGTGTGTGTCTGCTGTGAGGGGTGTGTCTGCAGTGAGGTGTGAGGGGTGTGTGAGGTGTGAGGGGTGTGTGTGTGTGTGTGTGTGTGAGGGGTGTGTCTGCTGTGGGGGGTGTGTCTGCTGTGAGGGGTGTGTCTGCTGTGAGGGGTGTGTCTGCTGTGAGGGGTGTGTCTGCTGTGAGGGGTGTGTGAGGTGTGTGTGAGGTGTGTGTGTGTGTGTGTGTGTGAGGTGTGTGTGTGTGTGTGTGTGTGAGGTGTGTGTGTGTGTGTGTGTGTGTGTGTGTGTGTGTGTGTGGTGTGTGTGTGTGTGTGTGTGTGTGTGAGGTGTGTGTGTGTGTGTGTGTGTTAGGTGTGTGTGTGTGTGTGTGTGTGTGTGAGGTGTGTGTGTGTGTGTGTGAGGTGTGTGTGTGTGAGGTGTGTGTGTGTGTGTGTGTGAGGTGTGTGTTTGTGAGGTGTGTGTGTGTGTGTGTGTGTGTGTGTGAGGTGTGTGTGTGTGTGTGTGTGTGAGGTGTGTGTGTGCGTAGTAGACCCCGCCCCTGCCTCACCTTCAGTGCCTTGAACGTCTCCATGAACTTGTCCAGCTCGTCAGGCGGGAGGAAGTCACCAATGAAATGCTTCCCTTTGCCCATCTCTGTCAGCTGCTCCGCCCACTCTGCAAGGAGACGACCAATCAGTGACAGTAAAGTAACCACCAATCAGGGACAGTGAGATACTAGCCCAACCCACCTGATTTCATTTACAAGTCTTTTTTCATAATTAGTTATTAGACACACACACACACACACACACACACACACACACACAGAGACACACACACAGACACACACAAACACACAGACACACACACAGACACACACACACACACACACACACACACACACAGACACACACACACAGACATACACACATACACACACACACACACACACAGAGACACACACACACACACACACACACACACACAGACACACACACACACACAGACACACACACACACACACAGACACACACACACACACACAGACACACACACAGACACAGACACACACACAGACACACACACAGACACACAGACACACACACACACACACACACACACACACACACACACACACACACACACACACACACACACACACACACACACACACACACAGCTCACCGCGGGTCTTCTCCATCTCCATGTGTCTGAGGCGATGCTCCCAGGTGCCGTCGTCCACGTCCACCTCCTCGTCTGAGTCGTACTCGTGCTCGTGCTCCCGCACCGCCTTCTCCCACATCTGCTGCATCTCCTGCATCGCCCTCTTGTGCTTCATGATCATGTCAAACATCTCCTGCATCTACACACACACACACACACACACACACACACACACACACACACACACACACACACACACACACACACACGTCATCTCCTGCATCGCCCTCTTGTGCTTCATGATCATGTCAAACATCTCCTGCATCTGTCTCACTCACTCACACACACACACACACACACACACACACACACACACACACACACACACACACACACACACACACACACACACACACACACACACACACACACACACACACACACACACACACACACACACACACACACACACACACACACACACACGTCATCTCCTGCATCGCCCTCTTGTGCTTCATGATCATGTCAAACATCTCCTGCATCTACACACACACACACACACACACACACACGTCATCTCCTGCATCGCCCTCTTGTGCTTCATGATCATGTCAAACATCTCCTGCATCTACACACACACACACACACACACACACACACACACACACACGTCATCTCCTGCATCGCCCTCTTGTGCTTCATGATCATGTCAAACATCTCCTGCATCTGTGTTAGACACACACACACACACACACACACACACACACACACACACGTCATCTCCTGCATCGCCCTCTTGTGTTTCATGATCATGTCAAACATCTCCTGCATCTACACACACACACACACACACACACGTCATCTCCTGCATCGCCCTCTTGTGCTTCATGATCATGTCAAACATCTCCTGCATCTACACACACACACACACACACACACACACACACGTCATCTCCTGCATCGCCCTCTTGTGTTTCATGATCATGTCAAACATCTCCTGCATCTGTGTTAGACACACACACACACACACACACACACCACACACACACACACACACACACACACACACACACACACACACACACACACACACACACACACGTCATCTCCTGCATCGCCCTCTTGTGCTTCATGATCATGTCAAACATCTCCTGCATCTACACACACACACACACACACACACACACGTCATCTCCTGCATCGCCCTCTTGTGCTTCATGATCATGTCAAACATCTCCTGCATCTACACACACACACACACACACACACACACACACACGTCATCTCCTGCATCGCCCTCTTGTGCTTCATGATCATGTCAAACATCTCCTGCATCTACACACACACACACACACACACACACACACACACACACACACACACACACACACACACACACACACACACACACACACACACACACACACACAGATAGGCCTATGTCCCTCCCACGTCAGACTTGAGCTGACCTGGAGTTCATGACCACAGCTGGCTCGGCCGTGCGTCAGAGCCAATCAATACAACTGATTTGACTGAAGGTCCACACAAGGGTGTGTGTGTGTGTGTGTGTGTGTGTGTGTGTGTGTGTGTGTGTGTGGTTGGACTGTGTTGTAATTGGCTGTTTGTGAAACTCCTGCGTCGTGATTGGCTGTTTGTGAAACTCCTGCGTCGTGATTGGCTGCTTGTGAAACTCCTGCGTCGTGATTGGGTACCTCCTGCTGTTCCTTCAGCTGCTTCTTCTGGTCCTCTGACAGCTCGGTCACGCCCACCAATCCCACCGGCTTCCCCCTCTTGTAGCCCAGACCTGCCAGATCCTGAGCTACAGTTCACACACACACACGTGTACACACACACACACACACACACACACACACACACACACACACACACACACACACACACACACACACACACACACACACAGACAAGCACACACACACATTCAAATAAACACAAAGAGACAGTGTCATAGGTGTTTTAAGAGCGCACGCATGAATCAATGTACATATCCTCAAATGTATGCAATTCAATTCATCTCCAAGACATCTATTATCATCTACAGTGAATGGTCCCAAATTCCTTCAAATTAAGGGTTTAATGCTCTTATGTTGTGTGTGAATAGGTGTGTGTCTAGTGTGTGTGTGAAAATGTGAGTGTAGGGCTGCAACTATCGAATATTTTTGTAATCGAGTATTCTATCAAGAATTCATCGATTAATCGAGTAATCGGATTAAAGTAATTTTGCGTTTTCAACAACGTCATGTCAATAGTGACTCGCATTATTAGCCGCCATGCTAACGTATCCGACCGACTAGCATCGCGCAGTTGCCGCGATTGCGTTATCAAAACCTCCAAAATGTCATCAAAGTAACTAACCCCATTGCATTCAAATTATGAGCATTATAGTGCTGTTTTGGGAGTAATGTTCGTGTGTGTGCTTGCTATGATAAATGCTGCTCACTGGTTTGCGTTGCAAACTTTAGACTGCTGCCATGGAAACACCATGCGAGCGTTATAGAGACAATGTAGGCTACCAGTACATTGGGTTTAGGGACAGTTGCAGCCTGAAATAATTTAGTTATGGTAAGCAATTGGCTGTTCTTCCTGACAAAAGAAAACATTTTTTAATCCAACACTTTAATTGGGTCAAAACTCAGCAGCTGTGTGTATGTGACCGCGCGTGCGGGAGGAGAGACGTGCATGACATGAGATCTTGGTGCATTTGTACTCGCTCTGCTACTTACTGTAACATCATGCCTAGCATCACTATGACTCATAGTCCAATAGTCTACAAATAACCTCACACACCGTAAATTCAAACTTACGCTTGTGTCCATAGTATCTAGCAATCGTTAATCAGCTAGCGTCAACATTTACGTTACATTGAAGTGGCTCCGCATGGTGAACTGTTAACGTTAATGAGTTAAAGAACTGTATGGTTCTAGGTTGCTTGGTTGTATCGCTCGGGCAGTGACTGTTAGAACACCCACGATTACCAAAGCAGTATTCTTTATCTCCATTTAATTCATCAATTTCCATTACATGACAATGCGTACGATCGTACAATGTGTTCAATAAGAATAGCCTGGGCAAATCAGCACTGCACTGAATTACATTAACATGAGTTATTGCTACATGATAACAATTACACAACTAATATTAATAGATAGTGGACACACTAGGCAACATGATATCATCCATAATACATTAAACAGTCGAAATATAAACTTATAAGGATGAACCCATCCTTACTACATCGAATCAACATAAGAGCAGAACATAGCTAAATTTCCGCTTAGCCCGCTATCGCTACTACGTACCCTGCACTTCATGAAACTACGAACTATCATAAGGTAGGCACACAATGCCTAAAATATTACTTCACCATACTGTGACAAATAAGTTTCGAGTGCTTACATCATTATTGTTCTACGTGTATGTGAATCTTGTGTGCTTAACTAAACTGGTCACTACCATACTGAAACCTAGACTGACGGAGCTGCTGTCTACAGAGAACGTAAATCTTTGAATGCGCGCGCACGTCAATAATAAAAGTCCGTATGAAATGGTGACACCAGAGCATGATATGAACTAAACGAACCCTCGAGGCAAAACAAAAATCCTCGATCATTTTTTGTAATCGAGTTACTCGAGTAACTCGAGTAATCGTTGCAGCCCTACAAGTGAGTGTGTGTGAATACGTGCGTGTCTAGTGGGCGTGTGTGTGTGTGTGGTCACCTACCAGACAGTGATGGCAGGTCTGGCTCGATGTCTACACTGGGGGGGGCGATGATGGGGGGGATGTGCAGCTCCACCTT
>NC_137918.1:26398229-26415729 GCF_963457725.1 Sprattus sprattus
GCGGCACAAAGCCTCAAATCGGACAGGGTTCGTTCATAGGGATCTTCTACATATCTTATTTCATGTTTACATGGCATTCATGTCATCTTTACATTACCAAGCCCTCATTTGTCACTTGTCAAGGAGAAAGTGGGACAAGCAGAGAAAGCTTATTAGCTTTACTATGTTATACTACCACTGGTAATTAAAAAACAAATGGTATACAAGATTCACTTATATAAATATCTCTATTCATACTAATCCAATAGAAATGATAAGTAAAAAAAAATAATAGTGGAGCTAGTTACTATACGTTTGTACCCTTCCTCCCGTCAAAGTGTTCAAGGTGCTTATACGAGTCAATAATCATCCTACTCCGGAAACATGTACAGATATGTTTTATGGTTTATTAAAGAACTCCCTGCAAGAAATCTAGCCTAACGACAGCTCTTTACCAACCCCTAAACAGCGTTCACCGATTCGCCATAACACACTAACCTCGCATTCGTAGTGTTGTGCATGAAATACATACAAGCGCACAGTAGCTGGCGTTACCATTACCGCACACACAGTGACAGACCACTTCATTAGAAGTATGTCAGTCCCATTCCTACCATCCTGCACATACATCAGCTAGATACAATACTTGCAACGGTGAATAGCTGGCTAGTCATTCAAAATCCTCGTGTAGAAAACGTCATACTTCATTCCTTAAAAAAAAAATGATTGCGGGCCGCTAACATTCCTGTTGTTTAAGCTAAAGTTAGCTAGGTCACAAAGCAATCTATTTAATGTCACTTCATTTTGGACGAGTTGCATGAACTGATTTAAAAAATAATGTCGCTCATACATTATATTGAATTGAGCTCAACAGCACTGAAAAAAAAGATCTTCGATGTTGCTAGGGAACATCGATTAGCCACAGGTAGCAAACTGGCCAGTCTTGAGCTGTAACGTTATCTCTAAGGTTACTAGCTTTTGCTATCTGCGTAGTAAGTAAATAATACACGGATATTGCAGAGCCTTAACTACCTGCTGTATCCCAATAAGAAATTATTGGTAAATGTGCATGTACTTAGTCTATATTTAAATGATGAATTTGCTGAAACTTCTACCTGGGTCATTCGAATCCATCGCTGTGTTACAAAGACAACGAGCACACACGTCCTAAACAGAATCCTCTTCCGGGCTCCCCTCCCGTCTTCCGGAAAAAAATAAATACATTTATCCAGCTGATGGCGCTACAACACAGTTTATGCTCAGAACAAATTAGAAATAGACTTTATTGATTCCACAAGGTTATATGTTTTTAATCGATCTGTGTCAATAGTCATACCATGGGCACAGGTGGACGTTTTCCACGGGTGAATGTTCTTTCTTCTTTTTACTTTTAGGCTTCACGGGGTCATTGTTCAGGAAACACCTTTAAAATATGTAAACAAAAAATATCAATAGTTACACACGTAGTGTAAACCATTGCACTCTGTGTAGATTCACATAATACCAAAGCCTAAAGCAAAACAGAGCGAGCGCTTTATGCACCCGATAGAACGCAGCTCCCTCGTCCTGTGTCTTTGTGTGCGGTTTATGTCCCTTCCCGTGACCCGTACTCTCTATCTCGATTTGAGTCCCGCAGTGTATCAGAAGATGGCGGAAGCTCCCCCACGGCCCTGCCGGTTTTTCTGTCACCGATGCTCAGAAGAGATTAGTCCACGTCTCCCGGTAAGAAACTTTCTTTGGCAGCACTCTCCGGAATGCCGACACGCTTCGAGTATAGACATGAGATAAGACTTTATGTCTTAATTCACCCTTGGTTTAATGCCGAAGGCTGCTCACCAAACCAGCTGCCAGACTGCTAACGAACTGACTAGACTTCTTAACCAACTAGGTTACGTTGGGTTACCTAAATAGTTTTCTGCTGGGCACTAACGTCTGCCTTTTAATGTAACATTGAAAACATTTCTGAAAGAGGGACATAATTCGACAGCCGGACCACAGAGAGCCCTTAGATAGCATCAGTGGTTAATGTTATTGTTGGCCACCACTAGCTAACGTTACGTTTGGCAGTAAGCTTGCTATCTAGCTATTGCGCTAACTTTGCAATCTGACATCCGAAAATCCCCCACTGGCAACGAGTCATACCTTAGTGAGACGTAGGCTAAATGCTAGTGAACTTGATGGACAACGCTACACAGATCCACAGACTTGTCCAGCTCAACGGATCATCAAGCTGACTTGTCATCTGTTAGCAAGCTATGTTGTGTTCAGTGTTGAATATGCTGTGAACACTACCAAGTGAAGGTTTGAGCTGTTGAAGTACCGCCAATAGTTGTTACAAGACAAATCACAGTTAACTTGGCTAGTATGCCCGTAAGTAACTTAAGGGTTGAGATAAATATCAGCGCTCTTTGCCATCTCGTTCACGGCCAGTGTTCAAATTATTTTGCACGATAATGAAACTATTGCGTGTTGTCACTGACTTGGAGTAAACGAGCCGCTATCCAATGTTTCACAGTTGCGTAGTTAGCCCCTGAAGTCATGTCCTTAGCAGCGTTCATAGAATTACCTATATTATCACTTTCTAGTAATATCTGACCGTAATTGACAAAACTGCACTGCAAGACATGGGATGTTTACGTTGCCACAGCATCATCCCAATGACTCTATTCAGCATCACAACAATGCATGAGGGATGTAAACAATGCTGTCAATACTCCCCGTGCTGCGGTCCCTATGCCCCGCCATTGTTTCTATAGGCTCTAGAATGAGCTCAGATCGCACGGAACCTCATACAAGCCCTAGGGCCTAGGCTGACTCGGGTGGCGTTACTATAGGAACATCACCGAAAACACCTGGCTTTTGATCCCCATGTCGGCCCAGTGAGTCTTAATCCGCCAGTAGCTTAGGTCTGCGCCGCGTCTGTAACACACTTCCTTGCACTTGAGATCTAGGGCTTCCCCTGTTCAGTGTATTCCTTGTTATCTGCCATGGGACGTAACCATGATGATTTACCCACACGAAAGCTGTCAGTGACATGTTACTGTGACATGTCAAACCCACAAGGGTGGTATTTCCCACAAGTGTCTATGTGCCTGTGTGTATCGCATGTGTGTGCCTGTGTTTATCGCCTGTGTGTGCCTGTGTTTACTGCCTGTGTGCCTGTGTTTATCGCCTGTGTGTGCCTGTGTTTATCGCCTGTGTGTGCCTGTGTTTATCGCCTGTGTGTGCCTGTGTTTACCGCCTGTGTGCCTGTGTTTATCGCCTGTGTGTGCCTGTGTTTATCGCCTGTGTGTGTGCCTGTGTTTATCGCCTATGTGTGCCTGTGTTTACCGCCTGTGCCTGTGTTTATTGCCTGTGTGTTCCTGCTCTAACTCTAGGGACTTCCTTGGGATATGTTAAGGCACTATACTGTATATGAAGAAAACTGAGTTCAAATTTAATTTGAATATTCTTGTTTTGTTACATCTGAGTGACAGTGTTCTTTACTTTTAAAGTGTCTTCACTCTCACTCTCTCTTTCTCTCTCTCTCTCTCTCTCTCTCTCTCTGCCTGTCTCTGTTTCCCTCTCTCTCCCTTTAGGAATATACCTGTCCACGATGTGAGTCTGGTTTCATTGAGGAACTGCTGGATGAAACAAGGTATCCCACTGGCTTCTCTGGCCTTGCCCTACATTCACAGCTATAAATGGGTGGGTGGAATCGCTGCAATAAGGGGCATGCCACTTTTTAGTATGTCAGGATCCTCCCATGCATGAGCAAGCACACACCAATGGGTTTGGTGTCAGATCAGGTCTAGATCAGGTCTAGATCAGGGTTAGTTCAGGTCTAGATCAGGGTTAGTTCAGGTCTAGATCAGGGTTGGATCAGGGCTAGATCAGGGTTAGTTCAGGTCTAGATCAGGGCTAGATCAGGGTTAGTTCAGGTCTAGATCAGGGTTAGATCAGGGCTAGATCAGGGTTAGTTCAGGGCTAGATCAGGGTTAGTTCAGGTCTAGATCAGGGTTAGTTCAGGTCTAGATCAGGGTTAGTTCAGGTCTAGATCAGGGTTAGATCAGGGCTAGATCGTCCAGGGTTATGTCCTCCCACACTTGCACACACCAACGGATTTGGGGTCAGATCAGAGCCAGATCAGGGCCAGATCAGAGTCAGATCAGGTCCAGATCAGGTCCAGATCAGGTCCAGATCAGGGCCAGATCAGGGCCAGATCAGGGCCAGATCAGAGTCAGATCAGAGCCAGATCAGAGCCAGAGGCAGCTGCTGCCCCGTGTAAGATAATTATTTCTTACACTATGCGTTTAGTTCGAGACCCGGTAAAGTACGCCAGCACGAAGGTTTTGTTGTAACAAGGTAGAGCTTTACTTGATAAGTTGAAGCACAAATACAGTTGAGTTCACAAGACAATTGCATCCAGTAAACACAACAGGAGACTCCGGAGTTCTGATCTGTCCTAAAGAAACAACAATTCTTATACTCCATTTCTCACTGACGTCATTTCGTGGGCCCCTCCTGGTACCAGGTGGTGTCATGGGATCTATGACATGGTTTATCTGTTTGTTTTTCAGCAAGAGGACAATTTACGTGTGAAGGTCCTGCACCTCTGTTTCTCACACCCTAGCTGACCATCTTATCTCTCTAGAGACATACTATGTATCATAGGCCACATTCTCCTGTCCAGGCCTGCTAGAGAATCTGTAGCTAGTGACCTGACCTTACCAGGCCTGTTTTCACTTTGGTCAGAAAACAGTTTAGAGATGAAACCTATTCTGCCTAATAACCCTATACTAAACTGATTTTATCTTACATTCCCTCCTTTGACCTCATTTATGAGGTCAACACCACATCAAGCAAAAGCACTAAGAAGCCAGGTTACAATTTTTTGGGGTGTGGTTCTTTACGTTATACAATTACTATCAAAACACCCTCTTAAGCCACTAGCACAGCGTAAGCAATGTACACATGAAGTGCTACCTCGCCATCGGGATTTCTCTGCCCCCCTAACAGATTATCCATTCCACCATAGGCTCAGTGGAATTGCCGATGCTTTTCACGAGAGGTCACCCTCGAGGCGCAACTTTTCCGTGTCTAAACACCTATTCTTATGAAAAATAAAAAACCCCACACTTGAATTTCACTATGGACTATGTGATCGACTTATAGAATACACACAATGTTATACTAAAGGAATACATTTTTAACTAAGGAATACATTTTTAATCAGCATATTACGATATTAACTTTATTAACTGGTAAACATAATAGAGGGATAGAAGAAAACACCCACAAAGACATACCCAAATACATCCTACCACAAAATCTTAGCACATGAAGCAATATGAGCAAGCACATTTAAGCTAGCAGCATGTCCCCTTCCCTCTGGACTGTCTACTCTTCCATTCTTACAAATCTGATTGAGCCTCCAACATCTCCTCCATTGGTTCATCATCACTCCGCCACTCTTTGTCCTGTAAAAGGTTATTATCCAACACATCCTCCTCTCCTTGGTTAAACATTACATTCAATGCCATTTTGAGGTGACTCAGCATTTGAGCATCTGGTATCATATGACCTAGGGTTACCAAGGGGTCTCATTCTCATGTTTGCAGACAAGCTCTAGTTCGTATGTAATAGCCATGCTATATCCTGCTATCTATATCCCCCCCTTCATTCCATCTCAGACCACTGCTATACCTGCTTCCCATAAATCCTCCTGTGAACCCTGACCCCATTATAATTACTCTGTTTAACTTTCTTTCGTGTCTGTTCTAGTTGTCAAATTTTCATGTCTCCCTATGTTTTCCTGTCTCAGTTCTCCTCTTATCTTACATTCACCCTCCTTTCATAATCCTCCTACACTGTGTCTGCATTCCATTCTTACCCACCCATCAGAAGTTTAGCCTTGGCCCATCTTACAATGGCCTTGGTGTTTCCAAGTGGCTCATTCAGCTATTTTTAGGGCAAAAATAGGGGTAGTTAGTTTCTTGTTGACAATGTTGTTAATGTGTAGAAAAACATAAAATCACAAACAAGACAAGACAAGACAAAACAAAAAACAGTTACCCGTCCCCTCTTTAAGTCAGCTGTAGGTTGCTGGTACAATGTATAGGCTACTGTATAGCATCCACTTAACGCATTGTATACTTCATATAATTATTTGTGGGTTCAGAATCTTAACTCAAATCGTGAGGTAGTAGGTTGTATAGGCTGTATAGGCTGTATAGGCTGTATATTATCCCCCCTATGTGTGAGTGTGTTTGCTTAGTGCATCGGTCCTAAAGGCACCGCTGGGATGTGTATGTGGTGCTTCTAACACCACTCTCCCAAGGTGGGGGTGTGTGTGTGGCTGCTCCTGTGAGTGTGTCATTGTTCAGTAAGAGCTTGATGAGTGTGGGCCTGGCCCCTCCTCTCTCTAGTACAGCAGCGCGTGTGTGAGAATTTTTCTCCCCCTAAGGGTCTCTGTCTCTGTCCATCTAGCATAGACCAGTTGGTTACAGCCAGGTTTTTTCTTTACACTCAATCCCAATGGCTTGTTCCTAAAAAGAAATAAAGGTTTGTTTGTTAGCAATATCACGTTGTTATACAATCAACTATTGGACAGTGTTAACCCATGCTATAATTTGTTTGTTTTCCCCACTACCTTTAACTTTAACATTGTTGCCCCTGTCACAGTTTCATTGTTCAATGTGCTCTGAGGCTGACTATTTCTTGTGACAATTTTGTTCTTCATTAACATGTATTTCAAGCACCAATTCCCTTTTTAATTGCCTAGCTTTTGATTAAACATTTTTATAACTTTACAAACTTTAAAAAACGAAATTCCCCAGTGCATGTTACGAACTCCCGTTATCATCACAGTTTCTGTATGCGTCCAGTGTTGGAAAACATACATCTTTAGCCCCGCAACCTTTCCCCTGCGGCTTTATTAGGCAATTTCAATCATTGGATAGAGACTTTTGGTTGATCAGGCCAAACTCCTCATCCTCAAATCGTTATGCACTTGTATTATTTTATTTAAGCAGTATTGTCTTTATTATCACAATCCCCTAATATTTCCTCTATCAGGCTGCGATGAAAAATGCAGTCCATCGTCTGCATCTATTTTACAGACTGTCACCCTCTTTTTCTCTGAACTTCCACCTCTTTTTCAACTTTGTTCATTTCGCCTTCGTCCTTTCCCCTTTCTGATCCCCTATACCTCCCTCTGTTATCACCCTGCGCTCCTAACATAAGTGGCATGCACTCACCCCACGTTCTCGGGCTGATGGACCGCTCGCAGTTTCGTGCGTAATGACCATGAGCTCCGCATAAGAAGCATTGGACACCACTCATGTCTCTCCTCTCCCATGGTGGTATCTGCTGTGCCTGAGATGCATCATGCACCTGTGAGGCGGTGGGTTGTGTCGTAACTACTACCACAGTTGTGGCTGAAGCCATTTCAATCTCCTTCCCTCCTTTACCACATTGTACCACAGTGTAGTCCCCAAAATGACTGTTTGGCACTATAATTCTGAAATCTTTCTCTTGGTCTGCCATGACTTAGTCCTACTATAAGCCCTCCTAGAATGTTCTGTTTTGTGGTGTTACAGATATTATTTTAACTCCTTCTTCACCAGGGTAGTGCCTTAGAGTGTCGCTCCACCAATCAGAGAATGGTTTGATTATTCTATAATTACCACCGTTTGTTCGTGGCTTTTCTATATTCATTCACAAATTTCTCCAGACTATGAATGATATCTTTTACCTCCCCTCGTGTTGTTTATCGGAACTGGTTATGATCTTATAACATTCCCTCCTTTCCCTGAATTTATACAGGAAAGAAATAAATGCAATAAATGCACCCCACCCACATAAAAATTTAGAAAATAAGCTGTAAACAACTGTATTCTCCACAATGAAAACCGCTTGTAAAAGAGAAAGCGCTAAGGTGTATGAAACCTTATTCTACCGACTACCGTCTGTTAATAAGAAGACGCTAAGGTGTATGAAACCTTATTCTACTCAATGACTACCGCCTGTTAATAGGAAGGCGCTAAGGTATATGAAACCTTATTCTAGCGAGACTGTCGTCTTCAGATCAGGTCTTGTCAGAGGGTTTGCGTGCTGGGCTGCTACAGTTATATCACCGGTGATATAATTTTACCTGTACCAGTGCTCCACCGCAAATTGCCACTGACTCACTGACCAAGCAGTCTCTCAATTCACTTAGGCGTGCGGCCTATGCGGCCCTCTCGTGCACAAAGCCTTACTGACGTCTCAGCATGTAATACTCCACCCACTCGCTCACTCACTCCACTCCAATGCAATACCAACAATTCTACTGTCTGTCTTACAATAAGAACACACAAAGCCAATCAATGTGTACTTGTTCTGTAAATCACAGCACAGCAAAGTAGTCATGCAGATTCTTTGTGCCACAAAATATCATATATTCACTCTCTTGTACTTCGCCCGTGTTATTCAGTTCTGACAGTCAAAAACTAACTATGAATGATATCTTAACTATGGACATTTAGTTAAATAGGCTGTCCTTACCTTTTAGTTATATATAGGCATGCCTTTTTGAATGTCAAATCGAATTCCACGGTCCCTCCTGTGCCAGCCTCGTGCCGCAGGCAGGGAAGCTGCGCGCTTTTACGGGGGTCCTCACGCTCGGGGTCGACCAGCTGTAAGATAATTATTTCTTACACTATGCGTTTAGTTCGAGACCCGGTAAAGTACGCCAGCACGAAGGTTTTGTTGTAACAAGGTAGAGCTTTACTTGATAAGTTGAAGCACAAATACAGTTGAGTTCACAAGACAATTGCATCCAGTAAACACAACAGGAGACTCCGGAGTTCTGATCTGTCCTAAAGAAACAACAATTCTTATACTCCATTTCTCACTGACGTCATTTCGTGGGCCCCTCCTGGTACCAGGTGGTGTCATGGGATCTATGACATGGTTTATCTGTTTGTTTTTCAGCAAGAGGACAATTTACGTGTGAAGGTCCTGCACCTCTGTTTCTCACACCCTAGCTGACCATCTTATCTCTCTAGAGACATACTATGTATCATAGGCCACATTCTCCTGTCCAGGCCTGCTAGAGAATCTGTAGCTAGTGACCTGACCTTACCAGGCCTGTTTTCACTTTGGTCAGAAAACAGTTTAGAGATGAAACCTATTCTGCCTAATAACCCTATACTAAACTGATTTTATCTTACACCCGGTCGTGTTGCTCCTAACCTGCACCCACGGTTGCTATGGAGACACACTTTAACCCGCGGTTGTCCACTCCAGATGGAGACACACTTTAACCCATGGTTGTCCGCTCCAGATGGAGACACCAGTTTCTTCTGCCTGGCGGCTGGTTTGAGGGCACACGATCACAGGATCACAGGATCACAGGGTCACAGGGTCACAGGGTCACAGGGTCACAGGGTCACAGGGTCTCAGGGTCACACGATCTCGGGGTCACAGGGTCACAGGGTCACAGGCTCACAGGGTCTCAGGGTCTCAGGGTCACAGGGTCACAGGGTCACAGGGTCACAGGGCTGTGTGTGTCCCAGCAGGGGGCCGTAAGACCAGAAAAGTGGGAAAGTCAGGGAGAGGATTTGGCCTGCAGAGATGCCTGCCACCACCAGCATCTTCATCTCGTGAGGAGAGTGCTTAGCAACGGGTACCACAGGTGGTCCAACATAATGCCTGCCACCACCAGCATCTTCATCTCGTTTGGAGAGTGCTTAGCAACGGGTACCACAGGTGAGGTGGTCCAACATAATGCCTGCCATACCAGCATCTTCATCTCGTGAGGAGAGTGCTTAGCAACGGGTACCACAGGTGGTCCAACATACAGCAGCCTCAAGGCACCACACCGGCACACACTGCTTCAATGGGCACTTTGCTTCAGAGCTGTTGCTGAGGGATGGGATGTCTTTCAGACTCACGTTAAAAGAAGATGTTCTTCATTTGGTCTTTATGTGCGCTGTGCCGACGGACAAGCGCTGCGCGCACATAAAAACGTTGCGGATGCCATCTTTCACGCTCAGAGTTGGATGTATCAAGTGCAAAATAAACGTGAGTGTATGTGCGTACCTCCACGCCCACTTTGTGTCTGGCGTCAGCACATTTTGAACGGTTTTGGTGAAACTCGGAGGCTATACAGTGCAGCTATTGAAATTAGTTTGAGTTACACAGTATTGGCACTTAAGCCTTATTTGAAGTAAAGGCACACCAAGGTGTATACAGTTAAATAAGTACACTTATTAGTATGCGCTAATGTTATGCTTTGCAATACAAAGTCTAGTAACAGTGGCAGCGTTAGCCTTTGTAGAGGATATTGCCAATGGCAGAATTAAAAGAGAATGTGTTTAGAGAAAGCACGATTTATATTTATTTTTTGTCCCATGATGATGAGCCCGTTTCAGATTTCCAATAGCTATCCTCTTGGAGTCTGTGCTGAATTGGGTCCGGCTCTAGAGGTGGATGCTGTCAGGAGTCAGATTGGGTTCAGCTCTAGAGGTGGATGCTGTCAGGAGTCAGATTGGGTCTGGCTCTAGAGGTGGATGCTGTCAGGAGTCAGATTGGGTTCAGCTCTAGAGGTGGATGCTGTCAGGAGTCAGATTGGGTTCAGCTCTAGAGGTGGATGCTGTCAGGAGTCAGATTGGGTTCAGCTCTAGAGGTGGATGCTGTCAGGAGTCAGATTGGGTTCAGCTCTAGAGGTGGATGCTGTCATGAGTCAGATTTGGTCCTGCTCTAGAGGTGGATGCTGTCAGGAGTCAGATTGGGTCTGGCTCTAGAGATGGATGCTGTCAGGAGTCAGGCATTTTCCCGTCGCTTGCAAGTTCTTACCACCCTGGGCTCCATGGCAACAGGGGCATCCCAGAGGGAACTGGCAGGCCGGTCAGGGTGGGACGGGGTCCTCTGTATGTCAATCAGGTGTATAAAGGTCTGATATGATGATTCTCTGTATGTCAATCAGGTGTACAAAGGTCTGATATGATGATTCTCTGTATGTCAATCAGGTGTATAAAGGTCTGATATGATGGTCCTCTGGATGTCAATCAGGTGTATGAAGGTCTGATATGATGATTCTCTGTATGTCAGCCAGGTGTATGACCAGGCTAGCGTTAAAGCACAGATGGCGGTGAGAGCCATTTACCCCCAGGTAACCGTAGCGATTGACTGCACACACATGAAGGCATCGTCAGACGTAGAATTGGACTTTGTTAACAGAAGTACGACTGACTAATATGGTGGCACGGTGGCCTGCATCACTCATTCATTTATCCTAAGGTGACGGGGTGTGAGTTGGGGGGCTTCTTGCGACACGATTAGTTTGATGTTGGACCTTTTGTAATTCATGTGTGCAGTTATTTTGATATATCATACCCTGTGGTTTCCTGGTTAAAGACGCGGCTGCTAACACCCCTCGCCAACTCCCAGACTGGCTGAGGATTATTATTATTTTGACGGTGGTCAAACTGAGGACTGACTAACTCTTCAATAACTAGTTCTTTATTTCCTGTTGTATAAACAAACAACGGTTGACATACGGAGTGTCGCTGACAGGCATATCTCTTTTCCTAGCTATATTCAACAACACATTATCACACAAAAGCAACCCAGTGCACGAACAGTTAAAACAACAATGCACGCATAACACACACATGTTGGCATTGGAGCAACATACCTGTTGACATACGGAGTATCTGCACAAGTAAAACAAAATACAAAACACGTCAGGTTCAGTATGGCTATTTATATTCTATTATTATTATACTATTCTATTAATATTTAGCTAGCTAACGGAACGTGAGTAGTGGGAAGTTCCTAGTTCCAACTCCCAGACTGGCTGAGTGTGGCTTCTCTGACCCACTGCACTGGTAGCCACTACCTCACTCTGCCAATCTACCAGGGTTCTTTTGGAGTTAATGTCAGATGACAAACAGCCAAATAAACGGCTTCTCACTCACGCTTTAAACATAGAAAACATGCTGACGGTTCTCACCCACGCTTTAAGCAATACAAAAATGCTTTTTCTGCATGTGTTTTGTAAAAGGCCTAGAACATCAAGCTGAAGCTGTAAAATCTCAGTGAAAGGTCGTTTTCTTCTTCACTAGTAAGATCCAACAAAATAAGTAAATTTATTATAGAGTTAGACTATTGATCTTGGAGATAAGATGACTGGAGTTCCCCTCAGGTTAATTCCTGAGCACCTTTTAAAGAATGGTGTAGATTTTTGTGTGTAGTTTCTACATGTCCTAATATTTTATTCTGCTGCACATTCCCACACCTAAACTCACCAGTGACCATCAGTTCCTAAAGAGAACTATTCCTCTCCCTAAACTCACCAGTGACCATCAGCTCCTAAAGAGAACTATTCCTCTCCCTAAACTCACCAGTGACCATCAGCTCCTAAAGAGAACTATTCCTCTCCCTAAACTCACCAGTGACCATCAGCTCCTAAAGATAACTACTCCTCTCCCTAAACTCACCAATGACCATCAGCTCCTAAAGAGAACTATTCCTCTCCCTAAACTCACCAGTGACCATCAGCTCCTTAAGAGAACTATTCCTCTCCCTAAACTCACCAGTGAGAACTATTCCTCTCCCTAAACTCACCAGTGAGAACTATTCCTCTCCCTAAACTCACCAGTGACCATCAGCTCCTAAAGAGAACTATTCCCACACCTAAACTCACCAGTGACCATCAGCTCCTAACAAGAACTATTCCTCTCCCTAAACTCACCAATGACCATCAGCTCCTAAAGAGAACTATACCTCTCCCTAAACTCACCAGTGACCATCAGCTCCTTAACGAGAACTATTCCTCTCCCTAAGAGAACTACTCCTCTCCCTCAACTCACCAGTGACCATCAGCTCCTAACGAGAACTATTCCTCTCCCTTTGGTTCCTGTCTAGCGCCGAGAATGGTTCCTCCTCCTCCTCCACAGCCTCCACCAGTGACCAGACGCGACCCACGTTTGAGGTGAGTCCCTGATCTCCCCAGTCTGTGTGTGCAGGATCATGAGCCCGTTAAATGTAAGTTTTGTGTTTGTATTAACACACGTGTGTTGTTAGTCTTGTGTTTGTGTTAACACACACACACACGTGTGTTGTTAGTCTTGTGTTTGTATTAAAACACGTGTGTTGTTAGTCTTGTGTTTGTATTAACACACGTGTGTTGTTAGTCTTGTGTTTGTGTTAACACACATGCGTGTTGTTAGTCTTGTGTTTGTATTAACACACATGCGTGTTGTTAGTCTTGTGTTTGTATTAACACACATGCGTGTTGTTAGTCTTGTGTTTGTATTAACACACGTGTGTTGTTAGTCTTGTGTTTGTATTAACACACGTGTGTTGTTAGTCTTGTGTTTGTGTTAACACACATGCATGTTGTTAGTCTTGTGTTTGTATTAACACACATGCGTGTTGTTAGTCTTGTGTTTGTATTAACACACATGCGTGTTGTTAGTCTTGTGTTTGTATTAACACACGTGTGTTGTTAGTCTTGTGTTTGTATTAACACACGTGTGTTGTTAGTCTTGTGTCTGTATTAACACACGTGTGTTGTTAGTCTTGTGTCTGTATTAACACACGTGTGTTGTTAGTCTTGTGTTTGTATTAACACATACGCGTGTTGTTAGTCTTGTGTTTGTATTAACACATACGCGTGTTGTTAGTCTTGTGTTTGTATTAACACACACACACGTGTGTTGTTAGTCTTGTGTCTGTATTAACACACGTGTGTTGTTAGTCTTGTGTTTGTATTAACACACGTGTGTTGTTAGTCTTGTGTTTGTATTAACACACACACACGTGTGTTGTTAGTCTTGTGTCTGTATTAACACACACACAAGTGTGTTGTTAGTCTTGTGTCTGTATTAACACACACACACGTGTGTTGTTAGTCTTGTGTCTGTATTAACACACACACACGTGTGTTGTTAGTCTTGTGTTTGTATTAACACACACACCCGTGTTGTTAGTCTTGTGTTTGTGTTAACACACGTGTGTTGTTAGTCTTGTGTTTGTATTAACACACGTGTTGTTAGTCTTGTGTTTGTATTAACACACGTGTGTTGTTAGTCTTGTGTTTGTATTAACACACGTGTGTTGTTAGTCTTGTGTCTGTATTAACACACACACACACGTGTGTTGTTAGTCTTGTGTTTGTATTAACACACGTGTGTTGTTAGTCTTATGTCTGTATTAACACACACACACACGTGTGTTGTTAGTCTTGTGTTTGTATTAACACACGTGTGTTGTTAGTCTTGTGTTTGTATTAACACACACGCGTGTTGTCACCCTGTGCACAGAATGTGGACCAGCACATGTTTACGTTCCCGCACGGCTACGGTCAGTTTGCCCTCGGCATCTTCGACGACGGCTTCAGCCTCACGCCAGGTATGCAGCCGCCCGAGGACAACCGCGACGCCGAGAACCGGCGCGAGAGGGAGATGGCGTCACGGCAACGGTACGGCGCTCGGCAACCACGCGGGCGACACGTCCCGAGGAGACAGGGCTCACGAGGGCACGAGGGGGTGCCCACTTTAGAGGGGTAAGCTCATAGTTAGCCTCGTGCCAGGCCGCTATGCAGGGTCCTTTGGTGCCCACTTTAGAGGGGTAAGCTCATAGTTAGCCTCGTGCCAGGCCGCTATGCAGGGTCCTTTGGTGCCCACTTTAGAGGGGTAAGCTCATAGTTAGCCTCGTGCCAGGCCGCTATGCAGGGTCCTTTGGTGCCCACTTTAGAGGGGTAAGCTCATAGTTAGCCTCGTGCCAGGCCGCTATGCAGGGTCCTTTGGTGCCCACTTTAGAGGGGTAAGCTCATAGTTAGCCTCGTGCCAGGACGCTATGCAGGGTCCTTTGGTGCCCACTTTAGAGGGGTAAGCTCATAGTTAGCCTCGTGCCAGGACGCTATGCAGGGTCCTTTGGTGCCCACTTTAGAGGGGTAAGCTCATAGTTAGCCTCGTGCCAGGACGCTATGCAGGGTCCTTTGGTGCCCACTTTAGAGGGGTAAGCTCATAGTTAGCCTCGTGCCAGGCCGCTATGCAGGGTCCTTTGGTGCCCACTTTAGAGGGGTAAGCTCATAGTTAGCCTCGTGCCAGGACGCTATGCAGGGTCCTTTGGTGCCCACTTTAGAGGGGTAAGCTCATAGTTAGCCTCGTGCCAGGACGCTATGCAGGGTCCTTTGGTGCCCACTTTAGAGGGGTAAGCTCATAGTTAGCCTCGTGCCAGGCCGCTATGCAGGGTCCTTTGGTGCCCACTTTAGAGGGGTAAGCTCATAGTTAGCCTCGTGCCAGGCCGCTATGCAGGGTCCTTTGGTGCCCACTTTAGAGGGGTAAGCTCATAGTTAGCCTCGTGCCAGGACGCTATGCAGGGTCCTTTGGTGCCCACTTTAGAGGGGTAAGCTCATAGTTAGCCTCGTGCCAGGACGCTATGCAGGGTCCTTTGGTGCCCACTTTAGAGGGGTAAGCTCATAGTTAGCCTCGTGCCAGGCCGCTATGCAGGGTCCTTTGGTGCCCACTTTAGAGGGGTAAGCTCATAGTTAGCCTCGTGCCAGGCCGCTATGCAGGGTCCTTTGGTGCCCACTTTAGAGGGGTAAGCTCATAGTTAGCCTCGTGCCAGGCCGCTATGCAGGGTCCTTTGATGCTCAGTGGACTGTTAGGCAGTTAGGTTATCAGATTAGGACTTTTATGTTTCATTTGTATTAGTTCTAGTTAAACAGTGACTGGAGACTTTAAATGGGATTGAGTGTCCATCATCTACAGGCTTTTCTGGTCTGTGATGAAGACTTTATCTGACAGAGCTAGCCATATGAAGTTTTACATTACATTTACATTTAGTCATTTAGCAGACGATTTTATCCAAAGCGACGTACAAAGGAGAGAACAATCAAGCTATGAGCAATAGAGACCTAGTGTAATAATAAATACCTCTTTACATAGGAAATAAAAAGTGCTGGAATGTAACTACTGTAAAGTCGAGTTAAGTAGTAGTTTTCCACAGGCTTATGTGACAAGAGATATGGCTAGACTCAGGTTTCTGTGGTTGAGAAGAAGACTGATTCTGACTCATTCTGATTCCGTCTGACAGAAAACTAACGAAGACGTTGTCTCCTCCTTCTAGAATCATTCAGCAGTTAGTCAATGGAATCATCGCGCCCACAGCTATGCCCAACATGGGCATGGGACCATGGTACGTGCCCACCTGTGTGTGTGTGTGTGTGTGTGTGTGTGTGTGTGGGGGGGGGGGGGGGGTGTTTGTGTGGGGGTGTGTGTGTGTTTGTGTGTGTGTGTGTGTGTGTGGACCATGGTACGTGCCCACCTGTGTGTGTGTGTGTGTGTGGACCATGGTACGTGCCCACGTGTGTGTGTGTGTGTGTGTGTGTGTGGTGTGTGTGTTTGTGTGTGTGGTGTGTGTGGTGTGTGTGTGTGTGTGTGTGTGTGTGTGTGTGTGTGTGTGTGTGTGTGTGTGTGTGTGTGTGTGTGTGTGTGTGTGTGGACCATGTTATGTGCCCAGCTGCATGCCTCTTGCCTGTGTAGAGAAGGGACCAATCCTCAATATGAATCTTGACCTGGCATTTTCAAAACGTAAAAAGCAACAATATGTAGGTTGTTAGAGTTATTATATCTTGCTTCTTTTTTAAGTTAGCACAGGAAGAAGAGGAAACGATGGTTAGCGATGGGGGGGGGCTTGTGTGGGATGCTGTGGTGTTGGTCTGAGTGTGTGTGTGTGTGTGTGTGTGTGTGTGTGTGTGTGTGTGTAGGGGGGGGGCGGGGCTTGTGTGGGTTGCTGTGGTGTTGGTCTGAATGTGTGTGTGTGTGTGTGGTTTTTTTTTGGGGGGGGGGCTGGGGGGGGCGGCTTGTGTGGAATGCTGTGGTGTTGGTCTGAATATGTGGTGTTCACAGGGGCATGCTTCATTCCAACCCAATGGACTACGCTTGGGGTGCCAACGGACTAGACGCCATCATTACACAAGTGAGTCCTCAACCTGTGTGTGTGTGTGTGTGTGTGTGTGTGTGTGTGTGTGTGTGTGTGTGGTGTGTGTGTGTGTGTGTGCACCCTGTTGCAACATGTACGTCCACGTGCATGTATGTTTGAGCCTTTATGTAATTTAAGTTTCCAAATGTATCTGGATTATTAATGTTTAAGTTTAAGTTGAGTTAATGAAACAATTCAATTCTAATAATGGTTTAAAATGATGTGAAAGTGAATACTACCATTGCTATGTTCTGTGTGTTGAACTGTCTGGCTGTGATTGAATGATTGACAGCTGCTAATTGACATGTGATCTAGGGCCATGCCAGCTCCGAGCCCACTAGAGCGGAAGAGGCAATACATTTCCCAACCGTGATAGTACGATGGAGAGCCTTTGTTTGAGTTAACAGAAAGACAAATAAACCACTCTATATTTGAAAACGTGCCTTTTCTGGATTACTCCGTTGCCGCCGAAAAAGCTGCCCCTATATGTATGCTAATGTGTGTGTTCTTATAGATGACTCAGTGTCGGAGTTACAGTGGTGTTTGATTTCCTTGCCTCCCT
>NC_137918.1:26420729-26428229 GCF_963457725.1 Sprattus sprattus
TGTGGGTTATGCACTAAACCACTTCCTCCTGGTTAAGGCACATGGGTTATGCACTAAACCACTTCCTCCTGGTTAAGGCACATGGGTTATGCACTAAACCACTTCCTCCTGGTTAAGGCACATGGGTTATGCACTAAACCACTTCCTCCTGGTTAAGGCACATGGGTTATGCACTAAACCACTTCCTCCTGGTTAAGGCACATGGGTTATGCACTAAACCACTTCCTCCCGGTTAAGGCACATGGGTTATGCACTAAACCAAGACTCTTCCTGGTTTAGACCCTCATCATCAGACGCACGTCATTCATGTCATTTTATTTGATCTCTTCTCCTTCTCTTATTCTGAGTCACTGATTGCTTTTGTAAATCATAATAAAGTCAATGAAGAATGTATGGGGGGTTCTGAGGTTCTGTGTGTGTGTGTGTGTGTGTGTGTGTGTGTGTGTGTGTGTGTGTGTGTGTGTGTGTGTGTGTGTGTGTGTGTGTGTGTGTGTGTGTGTGTTTAACGATCCAAGGAGAACACTGCAGGTTTGTTATGGGATCTTTGGTGACAGCAAACCGCAGGGGTACCGGCACCCTTCAGAAGAGCTGGACCAGGTTCAGAGCGTGTCTATACTTGGAGTTAGAAACACGAGGTATGTGGACGCTCCCCTTATGCTCCGCAAACAACAGGTGTGGACATGTTGGTGATCCAGAGTGTGGGTGTGTGATAGGTGTGGACATGTTGGTGATCCAGTGTGTGGGTGTGTGATAGGTGTGGACATGTTGGAGATCCAGAGTGTGGGGGTGTGTGATAGGTGTGGACATGTTGGTGATCCAGAGTGTGGGTGTGTGATAGGTGTGGACATGTTGGTGATCCAGAGTGTGGGTGTGTGATAGGTGTGGACATGTTGGTGATCCAGAGTGTGGGTGTGTGATAGGTGTGGACATGTTGGAGATCCAGAGTGTGGGGGTGTGTGATAGGTGTGGACATGTTGGTGATCCAGAGTGTGGGTGTGTGATAGGTGTGGACATGTTGGTGATCCAGAGTGTGGGTGTGTGATAGGTGTGGACATGTTGGTGATCCAGAGTGTGGGTGTGTGATAGGTGTGGACATGTTGGTGATCCAGAGTGTGGGTGTGTGATAGGTGTGGACATGTTGGTGATCCAGAGTGTGGGTGTGTGATAGGTGTGGACATGTTGGTGATCCAGAGTGTGGGTGTGTGATAGGTGTGGACATGTTGGTGATCCAGAGTGTGGGTGTGTGATAGGTGTGGACATGTTGGTGATCCAGAGTGTGGGTGTGTGATAGGTGTGGACATGTTGGTGATCCAGAGTGTGGGTGTGTGATAGGTGTGGACATGTTGGTGATCCAGAGTGTGGGTGTCTGGTAGGTGTCTGTCTTGACTTTTGCATGGCTGTTTCTCTGAAAGCAGCCTGATTTAAATACAGTGATACTCTGCTGGATAAACAGACCTCCTATCCACCTGCATCTGCATTAGGAAGAGCCCAGGTGGATGGGATGTTCAGCCTGATCCAGTCACAGTGATGACATGAAGGATACACACGGTCCAGTCACAGTGATGACATGAGGACACACACGGTCCAGTCACAGTGATCACATGAGGACACACACGGTCCAGTCACAGTGATGACATCAGGACATGAGGACACACACGGTCCAGTCACAGTGATGACATGAGGACACACACGGCCCAGTCACAGTGATGACATGAGGACATGAAGGACACACACGGTCCAGTCACAGTGATGACATGAGGACGTGAAGGACACACACGGTCCAGTCACAGTGATCACATGAGGACACACACGGTCCAGTCACAGTGATCACATGAGGACACACACGGTCCAGTCACATTGATCACATGAGGACACACACGGCCCAGTCACAGTGATGACATGAGGACATGAAGGACACACACGGTCCAGTCACAGTGATGACATGAGGACGTGAAGGACACACACGGTCCAGTCACAGTGATCACATGAGGACACACACGGTCCAGTCACAGTGATGACATGAGGACACACACGGTCCAGTCACAGTGATGACATGAGGACATGAAGGACACACACGGTCCAGTCACAGTGATGACATGAGGACATGAAGGACACACACGGTCCAGTCACAGTGATGACATGAGGACATGAAGGACACACACGGTCCAGTCACAGTGATGACATGAGGACATGAAGGACACACACGGTCCAGTCACAGTGATGACATGAGGACGTGAAGGACACACACGGTCCAGTCACAGTGATCACATGAGGACGTGAAGGACACACACGGTCCAGTCACAGTGATGACATGAGGACGTGAAGGACACACACGGTCCAGTCACAGTGATGACATGAGGACACACACGGTCCAGTCACAGTGATGACATGAGGACACACACGGTCCAGTCACAGTGATCACATGAGGACATGAAGGACACACACGGTCCAGTCACAGTGATCACATGAGGACATGAAGGACACACACGGTGTACTTCCCTGAGCTGCTGTGATTAACATGGTTTTCAACTGAGCTCTGTATTTCATTTGTTCACTTGTACTTCTCATTTTGATAGGGACTGTGTCATGCAGATAGAGACTGCGTTGTGCGTACACAACATTCAATTCAATTTTATTTGTATAGCGCCATAACAATACAATTGCCTCTAGGCGCTTAACAGAGCCCAGAGCCTGAACCCCCTTAGTGCATGCACAACGGCAACAGGGGCAAGACAAAACTCCCTGTTAGGCAGGAAGAAACCTTAAGCAGAACCACGGCACATAAGGGGGGACCCATCTGCTTGAGGTCGGCCGGGTGGAGACAGGAAGGTGGGACGGGGGAAAAGGGGGAAGGGGAAGGGTTGTGTGGCAGAAGGGGAAAGGAAGCAACAGGGGCAATACACAGCCAGCATTTGGTCACTGGACATAATATGTATACAGACATCTGATGGTAAATACATGATACAGGCAAGACCAGATAACTGTGCCAATAGGGTTACTGTTACAGGGGTAAGGGATGTAGGGACAAAGAAACATTTCAGTGGTGGCAATAATGTATATTGTATATAAATGCTAGCATAGGGTATTGGGTAGGGTAGGTGTACGGCAATGCAGTGGCGGTGGGTGCGATTGGCCGAGGGTTTCTCCAGGTAGACCAGGTGGAGAGACTACGGCAGCGTCCCATAGCGGAGATAGTCTTGATTAGTAGGGAGAGAAAAGGGAAAGAAAAGGAAGAAAGTGAGTGGGTAGAGTTCAGCTGTCCATGTGCGTAGATGCGGAGTGGTGGGGGTGAGGAGAGATAGTTCCACTTCCATCAGAGATTGGAACATGCTATAAGGGAGAGAGAACATTTATGTTAGTAGACATCAATTTCAGAAACAGATAGGGAGATGCATTTGGGTAGTAGATTTAACAGTAGGCAATATGGCTATTTTATCAGTGTTATTATAGGCAAAAGCAATATGGTATGGAAGGAGAGAGAGAGAGAAAGAGAGAGAAAGAGAAAGGGAGAAGATATGTTTAGTAATGCTGGCATTTGTTATTAGTGTGCTTGCAAGCACATTGTTGTTCTTCTTAAGTTTTATTTATTTATGCTGGGGCCGTACATGCATCCACTCGGCAATGTTTGAGACGGTGAGATGAGATGTGGATAGGGACTGCTTCATGTGTATAGGGACTGTGTCATGTGGATAGGGACTGTGTCATGTGTATAGGGACTGTGTCATGTGGATAGGGACTGTGTCATGTGGATAGGGACTGTGTCATGTGGATAGAGACTGCAACATGTGGATAGGGACTGCTTCATGTGGGTAGGGACTGCTTCATGTGGATAGAGACTGCAACATGTGGATAGGGACTGCTTCATGTGGGTAGGGACTGCTTCATGTGGATAGAGACTGCAACATGTGGATAGGGACTGCTTCATGTGGGTAGGGACTGCTTCATGTGGGTAGGGACTGCAACATGTGGATAGGGACTGTGTCATGCATACACAGCATGTGGATAGTCATGTTTTCCAACATGGTCCAAAAATAAACATGTAAGCCTGTGAGTGTTGTTGCAGACGTTGACCTGTTGAAGCATGCATGCTGTAGCTAGTGATAGAACATTTTAATGAGGACATTGTTATTGTATTTTAATCTGCTTGCTTTTCCTGTGTGTTGAGGCCTACAGGCTGAGGCCTCGAGGGCATTAGCGGCACCATCAGGGCAGGGTACATCACCTGGTCACTATCAGGGCAGGGTTCATCACCTGGTCACCATCAGGGCAGGGTTCATCACCTGGTCACCATCAGGGCAGGGTACATCACCTGGTCACTATCAGGGCAGGGTACATCACCTGGTCACCATCAGGGCAGGGTACATCACCTGGTCACCATCAGGGCAGGGTACATCACCTGGTCACCATCAGGGCAGGGTACATCACCTGAGCGGAGCCTGGACGGTCCAGAACCGGTCCAGAACTAGCCTCAGCACTCAGGTGTTGCTCTGGTTTCGTTGTAGATCCTGAACTACTGAGGCATTAGGTCACATGGTGGACAGCATGAGCCAAACAAGCATTCAGATATGACAGTCAGGACAGGAACACAGAGGACAGGAAGGAGTTTTATCACGTATGTGTAAACTGTGTGTGTGTGTGTGTGTGTGTGTGTGTTAATGTGTGTGTGTGTGTGTGTGTGTGTGTGTGTGTGTGTGTGTGGGTGTGTGTGTGTGTGTGTGTGTGTGTGTGTGTGTGTGTGTGTGTGTGTGTGTGTGTATACTGTGTAAACTTTGTAAACTGTGTGAGATTACTTCATTTGGGGATTTTTAGTCCATCTGCCAGTCTTTTTCTGTTTGTTGACTTGTGATTTTGTTGATAATGCCTGGGCCTATTGCATTCATTGTGAATTTGTTGTCATCGTTGAGTGATGTCTATGTTGATAATATATATATATATATGCGTTCTTCAATCAACTTTAGTTTATTTATCATCATTCAGTGATGTGTGTGTTGATAATATGTGGGCCTACTGCATCATTCTGAAGTTTTTTTCATTTCATGTGCATATCTTTATGATATGCATAGGGGCGTATGGAGGTGCATAGGTGTCTTTAGGGGTCCTGATGATATTCATAGGGGCGTGTGGAGGTGCATAGGTGTCTTTAGGGGTCCTGATGATATTCATAGGGGCGTATGGAGGTGCATAGGTGTCTTTAGGGGTCCTGATGATATTCATAGGGGCGTATGGAGGTGCATAGGTGTCTTTAGGGGTCCTGATGATATTCATAGGGGCGTATGGAGGTGCATAGGTGTCTTTAGGGGTCCTGATGATATTCATAGGGGCGTATGGAGGTGTATAGGTGTCTTTAGGGGTCCTGATGATATTCATAGGGGCGTATGGAGGTGCATAGGTGTCTTTAGGGGTCCTGATGATATTCATAGGGGCGTATGGAGGTGCATAGGTGTCTTTAGGGGTCCTGATGATATTCATAGGGGCGTGTGGAGGTGCATAGGTGTCTTTAGTGTCCTGATGATATTCATAGGGGCGTATGGAGGTGCATAGGTGTCTTTAGGGGTCCTGATGATATTCATAGGGGCGTATGGAGGTGTATAGGTGTCTTTAGGGGTCCTGATGATATTCATAGGGGCGTATGGAGGTGTATAGGTGTCTTTAGGGGTCCTGATGATATTCATAGGGGCGTATGGAGGTGCATAGGTGTCTTTAGGGGTCCTGATGATATTCATAGGGGCGTATGGAGGTGCATAGGTGTCTTTAGGGGTCCTGATGATATTCATAGGGGCGTATGGAGGTGCATAGGTGTCTTTAGGGGTCCTGATGATATTCATAGGGGGGTATGGAGGTGTATAGGTGTCTTTAGGGGTCCTGATGATATTCATAGGGGCGTATGGAGGTGCATAGGTGTCTTTAGGGGTCCTGATGATATTCATAGGGGCGTATGGAGGTGCATAGGTGTCTTTAGGGGTCCTGATGATATTCATAGGGGCGTATGGAGGTGTATAGGTGTCTTTAGGGGTCCTGATGATATTCATAGGGGGGTATGGAGGTGTATAGGTGTCTTTAGGGGTCCTGATGATATTCATAGGGGCGTGTGGAGGTGCATAGGTGTCTTTAGTGTCCTGATGATATTCATAGGGGCGTATGGAGGTGCATAGGTGTCTTTAGTGGTCCTGATGATATTCATAGGGGCGTATGGAGGTGCATAGGTGTCTTTAGGGGTCCTGATGATATTCATAGGGGCGTATGGAGGTGCATAGGTGTCTTTAGGGGTCCTGATGATATTCATAGGGGGGTATGGAGGTGTATAGGTGTCTTTAGGGGTCCTGATGATATTCATAGGGGCGTATGGAGGTGCATAGGTGTCTTTAGGGGTCCTGATGATATTCATAGGGGCGTATGGAGGTGCATAGGTGTCTTTAGGGGTCCTGATGATATTCATAGGGGGGTATGGAGGTGTATAGGTATGTCCTGTGGCCTCCTCACAGTGGCAATCTCACTGCATCTCTCTGCTCAGCATCTCTCTGCTCAGCATCTATCTGTCTCCATCAGTGACCGCCCTCGCCATGGCAACAAGGGTGGGCTGGCCGGGCCGGGCTCATTGGGACGTGTGACCAGAATACCCACAATACCGCAGAGGCGAGGCGGCATCGTCAACATTCTGACTGTGGTGCAAAGAAAGTATGAATGGGTCTGTGTGTGTGTGAGCTCCTTTGCAACCGAACCCAGCGCCTTAGTGCTGTTCCAGCCTCCCTCTGCTAGCTGAGTTACAGCAACATAATGCACTATTAGCTTAGGTAGCTATATGCCACTATCAATGAGATGTTATATCACACCAGCAAAATATCAGTGTGATAACATAATAGCAGCAGTCACTCCTCGCAGTGCAAAGCCGGACTTGATGTTCAGTCTTACTAACACCAAAGTCACCAAGACAGCTGAGGAGGAGATCATGTATGAAGGATATGTTTGTTGCCATGGAGAACGTCTGCATAAAAAGTGATTCAAATACTGCAGAAGCTCTTGAAGACCCAACTCTTCAGAGAACACCTCCCTTCCTAACTGGCACCTTGGCTTAACTTGCACTTAAGCAGTGACAGTCCTGCACTTCTTTTTTCTTTTTCTTTCTATGTCGTTTCTATTTTTTTTTAAAAAAAAAAGCAGTATTTATTGTTACACCAGGGTATTGCTATTAGCTTGATTGTTCTCTCCCTTGTACGTCGCTTTGGACAAAAGCGTCTGCTAAATGTAAATGTAGATGAGTAAGGAAATGGAAGTCATCTGTAGCGCTGTGAATAAGCACTAACTGTAGATGAGTAAGGAAGTGGCAATTATCTGTAGCACTGTGAATAAACACTAACTGTAGATGAGTAAGGAAATGAAATTATCTGTAGCGCTGTGAATAAGCACTAACTGTAGATGAGTAAGGAAATGAAATTATCTGTAGCGCTGTGAATAAGCACTAACTGTAGATGAGTAAGGAAATTAAGTTATCTGTAGCGCTGT
>NC_137918.1:26430729-26440008 GCF_963457725.1 Sprattus sprattus
ACAGTGCTACAGATAACTTCCATTCCTTACTCATCTACAGTTAGTGCTTATTCACAGCGCTACAGATAACTTCCATTCCTTACTCATCTACAGTTAGTGCTTATTCACAGCGCTACAGATAACTTCATTTCCTTACTCATCTCACACATTATCTCCTCCTCAGCTGTCTTAGTGACTTTGGTGTAAGTAAGACTGAGCATCAAGTCCGGCTTGTGACCATGGCTGAAATGATATTCAGCTTTATATTCCTAGACAAAGATGTGTGATGCCAATGTCTTTATTCAACAGGTTTTAAACGTTTCTTGACCTCATAGTCAGTCGAAGACTTCAGCCTTTTCAAGTTGTGGTGTTTATCACTAGATGGCGCTATTTCAACGTGTGATGTGACTGACATCACTGAGGAGAAATTGTCATTGAAAACACCCTCTATGAAAATGACATCATTGTACCGGTACAATAACTGCGTATCTGTGCGACTCTTTCCCTTGTATTAGCCGGGGTCTTTCGACATTCCCTTATATATTAGAGAATACATTACCCCAATTCCTTTAAATTGGCGCTTTACGCAAAAATGGCAACAAACCTGCATGCTCGCTCGCTCAGATTAGGCTACCTTACCGGGAGGTCATCCGGTGCAGAGCGAGGTGTTTTCATAATGTAGGTTAATTGTGATTGCGGGTAAAGGCTTTTAAGGTGCTGGCAATAATTTCAGCAATTGTTGTGCATTTTGGGATGAGAAAGCTGGAGTTCGTAGTCTGCAAAGAAGTCACGTATCTCTCTCTCTCTCTGTGTCTCTACCCCTTGTTCTCTTTCTTTCTCCTTCTCCCCCTCCTTCACTGGCTTTTCGTCCTGTCCACGATTGGATTCCTACAAATATAATTGGAGGCACAATTTGATATGCCCAATATCATGGACAGCAATGACATTTCGCCGGTGTCCGATGTTCCCATGAGAAAGAAAGCGGGCAGAAGCGGATGTTCCATCCCCGGCCCACCCGGCGTCCCTGGCAACAGCCGCACAGGTAGCAGTAGCAGCAGCAAGAGTTGTGTGGAGTCCAAGCAGGAGGACCAAGCAGGTCAAGCCGCCCAGAGGCTGAAGTTTGGCGCAGCAAACCACACCGGCATGGACGAGGCAGACGACGGGGAAGAGGAGTCCAAGTTTCAACACCCGCGATTGCGCCGAGCCGGTGGCAGCAGCAGTGGCGGCGGAGGCGGAGGTGGAGGAGGAGGAGGAGGAGGAGGAGGCAGCATTAGGATGAAAAACTTTACGCCAGGAGGGGGAGCCGCATCTACGGCGGCTTGCAAGAAGTCAAACAACAACGAGCTCTCTTCCGCGCACGGGGAGCAGCCCGCCACTTCCTCCGACGCCGCCGTAGCGAGCAAACCGTCAGCTCCGACGTGCCAGGGACATGCTGCCCCGCGAACCGAGCCCGTCAGAAGCGGGGACGGGAGAGCGAACACTACCGTAGTAGCAGTCACGGTAGAGGCGACACATGCTCCAGGTGATGGTAGCGCCAGCACAGGTCTAGCCTCCAGCATGAAATGCAACAAAAACGGAGAATGCCGGAGAGACTCCGGCACGGGGAGCCTCCGTTCGATCATGTCCAAGACGGACAAACAGGGCGGCGGGTGCGCGAACCGACGGGAGTCCGCCGTCTGTAACTCCACCGCGAGCGTGGACGGGATGACCACTCCGGTCGGCTCACTGGCGCTGGGCCAGGGGGGCAACACCCCGGGCTCCGGTGGGCTGCCCGAGAAAAAGGACTCGAGGGTCTCCTTCTCCAACGCGCCGAGCCGGAAAGCGTCGTCTTCGGTTCACGGCAGCACGCAGCCCGGGGCCCAGCAGCAGCAGCCGAGGAATTCGGTTACCTTCCAGAAGACTGAGGATGGACCGGCTATCGTGGCGGCCGAGGATACGGATGCGGATGGCAGCCAGGCGAGCTTCATGCAGCAGCACTTCAGTAGTATGCTTCAGCCCGGAGTTAACAAATTTTCTTTGCGCATGTATGGAAGCCAAAAGGCGGTGGAGAGGGAGCAGGAGCGCGTGAAGTCGGCGGGGAACTGGATTATTCACCCGTACAGTGACTTCAGGTAAGCCCCCCTACCGCTCCCGGGTCACACTCAACACACGGCCATGGGCCAGGGGGCAGCATTAGTGCAATAGTGCCAGATTCACACATGTTTGAGGTCATCAACAAGTTTGGTGTGTTGCGCTGAGCGTGTGTGAGGTGGTGCTTCAGGGTGAGTTTTAGCGCAGCCAACAGCTAGCCTACTGTGGAGTGTGTGAGTGGGGTCGAGCTTGCTCCCCCATCCCCATCCCCATCCCCGCCCCAGTCAGGCAAGTTTCACTCACTAGCTCTTGTTGCTTCCTGATCTCAGGTAAACTCGGCAGCACAGCAGGGGTCAAGAGGAAGCATCTTCACACCCATCTGACAAACACCTGCATAGAACATGACAGCTCAGGGAACAGAGCGCGTGTGTGCCTGTCAAAGACCTCACAGGTCGAAGCGTCTCAGCGATACAGAAGTATGTTATGGTAGAGTCAGGGCTTAGGATGCGGACATGAAGTATGTTATGGTAGTCAGGGCTTAGGATGCGGACATGAAGTATGTTATGGTAGTCAGTGCTGAGGATGCGGACATGTCTGTCAGTGTTTATGCAGGTGACAGCATATGTAAAGCTTTTTAGCCGAAGGTCGACTTTATCAGCTACACATGCCCCCCCTTCCCCCCACACGATATTCCTATTTATCTCCCTCCGTGCCTTCCCCGGGGTCGGGCTACTTTGCCATGTCGATAGTCGCACCGAGCCATTCCTTCAGACGCTGAAGTGTTATCGTTTATGGTCGATGCGCCTTCCTCTGTCAAAAAAAAAAACCCAAACCCTAATCTGTGAAGAACGTACGGTCAGATACCCCCGTGAAATCATTCCATCAATACACTTTCACAAAGTCACACGCGCTATCGACGTTATTATGTGAAGAGCCCCGCTGCGCAGCGCGTGCCGAATGGAGGAGCCTCTCGCCTCTGTCGGCTAAAGTCACCTTGAGCCAAGTGTGTGTGAAGGCTACCAGCTACATGGCTATTTCAAGGAGGGCTCTGCTCGCTCTATCTCGAGCGCTTTAATTCGGGCAATTCAATAGCACGTGCTCGATTTTATTTAATCGGTTTTTAGCCTCATAGAATGGTAACATTTAAAAAGATGTACATGTCACCGTGGGCAAATAATATAGGGTACACATCATCACTGCGACGGGACGTGTGTTTACAATTGTTAAGTTTTCTGTGGGTGTGTTAAACCCAAGCACGGTGGTAGGTGCTTTCCTAGCCGTTGAGTGGGGTGCCGGCAGTGTGTCAGGTGGGGCTGGTTGGTAGGCTACCTGATTTCAGCACCATCGAGGCGGACAGCGCCAACGACCTCCGTCTAGACTGCGGCCAACGCAAGGTTTATGGACCGCACACACTCACACACTCACGCTCTCATTGTCTGTGTTGCACTGACTGCCCGTAGTCGTGTGTCTCTACAAGATTGTGTAAAACAGTTTTGACCACATTCAGATGTCCTCTTCACATCACACTGGCTCTGGTTTAAATCAGTAAAGTCTGTTTGTGTTACTCAGACAGCTAGTGTTGGTCGCCCGTGATGTTTGGCCATGCGTTCTTCATTATATTCTAAGTTGGATGAGCTGTTAGTGGCGTTGCGTTTTAGTGTCAACAAACCGGACAGGACGGTTTATTTTTTTTTGCGTTACTGAAGGGGCTTGTTATGAAGAATGCGTCACTGTGTTGTTAGCACCCTCGCGGGCGGACAGCACACAGTCGCTTGCCGAGGGCCAGGCTCGTTAACCGCATAGACAACATCATCACACGACGTAGCAACGCACGTAGAGCCCAGTAGGCTGCTGTCGTGTATCCACGTGTGTGTGTGTTTTTTTTCTCCTAAGCCACATAAATACGCTTAAATAGCGCAGCCCTACGTGAATGTCAGCGCTGCCGTTAATTGTTCGGGGCTCCGGCTGCATGTGCCGCGCGTGAGAGTTAGTTGCATCAGTCACCGATAGTCTATGACTCAGCAGTACACCTCGCGCCGGAGACGTGACCTTGAGTTCTACCTGCGGTATTCGGCGACAGTTCTTCTCTCCGGATGGGGCACTTTATCTCAGTGTATTTAACTGCAGAGATCCTCATACGTTAGTGTTGACGCAAGGAGGTATTGTCATTGAAACAGTCTTGTTTTGCATACTTCCTTGTTGGTAGGAAGGGTCATATAAGGTTTCGGGCTTTGTTTTCACATAAAAAAAAGACGACGAGGGATGGTTTGTGCTCTGCGTAATTTGACCCTTTTTCGACTTTAAAACCATTATAGACACTGAATCAACACATTTTAACACTCTGTCGAGTCTTTTAAGATCGAGCTGACTTGACTTACAACCGTTTTCTTGTTCAGGCTGTAGGTGTTTGCTCAATAAATGCATACATTCATGAATGAATAAACAAACATATATATGCTGGACTTTCAAACAGATCTATGCGGGCCAAACAACAGTGTCCAACAATAATAAAGACATAGGACGACTCCTTGAAGGCGCCCAGGCAGGCGGGCAGCAAGTGCTGTTTGAGTTATAGTTCAATTTAGCTCGCGCTGTTCCCCCTCACTTCTGAAGGCTCACCGCCACACTCAACTAGACTGGCCTAAAGGGCCAGCTGTGTGTGTGTGTGTGTGTGTGTGTGTGTGTGTGTGTGTGTGTGTGTGTGTGTGTGTGTGTGTGTGTGTGTGTGTGTGTGTGTGTGTCCTCTGAAGGCTCACCGCCAAAATGAACTAGACCGGTCCAAAAGGGCTCATATATCTCCACTGGCTGAACTGATCTGAGGCCTGTTGTTGGACTGAACCCCCCCCCCCCCCCCCCCCCCCATACACACACAGGGCAGGTCTGTTTCAGTCAGTTGTGTCTGGATGTGCTCATTCAAACACACACACACACACACACACACACACACACACACACACACACACACACACACACACACACACACACAGGGCAGGTTTCAGTCAGGTGTGTCTGGATGTGCTCATTCAAAGACTCTCTAGTTTTGTCTCTCTCACTCTCTCTGTCACACACACACACACACCTCACACACACACACACACACACGCACACACACACACACACACACACACACGCACACATGTGCTTACTAAAAGAATGTGTATCCCCCTTTAGTTCTCTCCTTCTCTCTCTCTCACACACACACACACACACACACACACACATGCTCATTCAAACAATGTGTATCTTCCTCTAGTTTTGTCTCTCTCACTCTCTCTGTCACACACACAGAAATGCAGACACACACACACACACACACACACACACACACACACACACACACACACACACACACACACATTTGTATCTTTTATTCATTGTGCTCTTTTCTTTTGATTGAGTCCTTCTTTCATAATCACTCATGCCTTCTTCTCTCTCTTCTCTCTCGTTCTGCCGTTCTGCTTTTGTCCGTTGACACTCTCTCTCTCTCCTCTGTCATCATCCCCCCATCCCTCTGTCTACCCCACGCTCTCTTCTTCTTCCATCACCCCTGTCCTCCCTCATCCCCTTCTCCCATCACTCCTCTCCCACTCTTTCACACATCTCTTCTCTCATTATTCCTCTTTCTTCCCTCTTCTGTCTATGCTATCCATCACTGCCCCCCTCCCCATGACTCACACGCTCCTCCTCTCCTCTCCTCCTCTCTCCTCCTCTCTCCTCCTCTCCTCTCCTCCCCATGACTCACACGCTACTCCTCTCCTCTCCTCCTCTCTCACCTTGTTCTCTCCTCTCCTCTCCTCCTCTCTCCTCCTCTCCTCTCCTCCCCATGACTCACACGCTACCCCTCTCTCTCTGTTCTTCTCTTCATCTCCTGTTCTGTCTCTCCCTCTCCTCTTCTGTCTCTCCCTCCCCTCTTCTGTCTCTTCATCTCTGTTCTGTCTCTTTATCCCCTCTTCTTTCTCTTTATCCCCTGTTCTGTCTCTTTCTTCTCTTTCTTCTCTGTTCTGTCCCATTTTCCTTCCATTTCCCCTCCTCTCCTCTTCTCTTCTCTTCTCTTCTCTTCCCCCTCTCTTCTTCTCTTTTTTCACCCTGTTCTCTTCTTCACCACCCCCTGAATCATCTCCTCGCTGTCTCCATGCCATACATCATTTCTTTCTCTCTCTCCTCTCTCTACTCTCCTCCCCCTCTTTCTCTCCCTCCTCTCTCCCCACCTCTTCTCCTCTCCCTTTTCTCCTCTCTTTCACTGCTCCCCCTCTTTCTCTCCCTCCTCTCCTCTCCTCATCCCTCCTCTCACCCTCTCCTCTCCTCCTCTCTCATCCTCTCCTCTCCTCCCCTCCTCCTCTCGCACCTCTCCTCTCCTCCTCTCCTCCTCTCCTCTCCTCCTCTCCTCCTCTCTCACCATCTCCTTTCCTCCTCTCACCCTCTCCTCTCCTCCTCTCCTCCTCTCTCACCCTCTCCTCCTCTCCTCTCCTCCTCTCTCACACTCTCCTCCTCTCTCACCCTCTCCTCCTCTCCTCTCCTCCTCTCCTCCTCTCTCACCCTCTCCTCTCCTCCTCTCTCACACTCTCCTTCTCTCTCACCCTCTCCTCTCTCCTCCTCCTCTCCTTCTCTCTCCTCCTCTCCTCTCCTCTCCTCCTCTCTCTTACTCTCTCACCTCTCTCCTCCTCTCCTCTCCTCCTCTCCTCCTCTTGTCCTCTCTCTCACCCTCTCCTCTCCTCCTCCTCTTTCCTCCTCTCCTCCTCTCTCACCCTCTCCTCTCCTCCTCTCCTCCTCTCTCACCATCTCCTCTCCTCCTCTCCTCTCCTCCTCTTCTCCTCTCTCCTCCTCTCCTCCTCTCTCCTCCTCTCCTCCTCTCTCACCATCTCCTCTCCTCATCTCCTCTTCTCCTCTCTCACCATCTCCTCTCCTCCTCCTCTCCTCCTCTCCTCATCTCCTCTCCTCCTCTCCTCTTCTCCTCTTCTCCTCTCTCCTCCTCTCTCCGCTCCTCCTCTCCTCTTCTCCTCTCCTCTCCTCTCCTCCTCTCCTCTCCTCCTCTCTCCTCTCCTCCTCTCCTCCTCTCCTCTCCTCCTCTTCTCCTCTCTCCTCTCCTCCTCTCTCCTCTCCTCTTCTCCTCTTCTCCTCTCTCTTCCTCTCCTCTCCTCTCCTCCTCTCCTCCTCTCTCACCCTCTCCTCCTCTCTTCTCCTCTCTCTCCTCCTCTCTCCTCTTCTCCTCTCCTCTCCTCCTCTCTCACCCTCTCCTCTCCTCCTCTCCTCCTCTCCTCATCTCCTCTCCTCCTCTCTCACCATCTCCTCTCCTCCTCTCTCCTCCTCTCCTCCTCTCCTTTCCTCCTCTCACCCTCTCCTCTCCTCCTCTCCTCTCCTCCTCTCCTCCTCTCTCACCCTCTCCTCTGCTCTCTTCTCCTCTCTCTCCTCCTCTCTCCTCTCCTCCTCTCCTCCTCTTATCCTCTCTCACCCTCTCCTCTCCTTCTCTATCCTCCTCTCCTCCTCCTCTCCCCTCTCCTCCTCTCCTCCTCTCTCCTCCTCTCCTCCTCCTCTCTCTCCTCCTCTCTCCTCTCCTCCTCTCCTCCTCTTATCCTCTCTCACCCTCTCCTCTCCTTCTCTATCCTCCTCTCCTCCTCTCTCCTCCTCTCCTCCTCTCCTCCTCTCCTCCTCTCTCCTCTCCTCCTCTCCTTCTCTCTCACCCTCTCCTCTCCTCCTCTCCTCTCTCCTCTCCTCCTCTCCTCTCTCCTCTCCTCCTCTCTCCTCCTCTCCTCTCCTCCTCTCCTCCTCTCCTCCTCTCCTCCTCTCTCCTCCTCTCCTCCTCCTCTCTCTCTCTCTCCTGCTAGGTTCTACTGGGACTTCACCATGCTGGTGTTCATGCTGTGCAACCTGATCATCATCCCGGTGGGCATCACCTTCTTCAACGACGGCACCACCACGCCCTGGATCATCTTCAACGTGGTGTCCGACACCTTCTTCCTCATGGACCTGGTGCTCAACTTCCGCACGGGCATCATCATGGAGGACAACTCCGACATCATCCTGGACCCCAAGACCATCAAGATGCGCTACCTGAAGACGTGGTTCATCGTGGACTTCGTGTCGTCCATCCCCGTGGATTATATCTTCCTCATCGTGGAGCAGGGCATCGACTCGGAGATGTACAAGACGGCGCGCGCCCTCAGGATCGTCCGCTTCACCAAGATCCTCAGCCTGCTGCGCCTGCTGCGCCTGTCCAGGCTCATACGCTACATCCACCAGTGGGAGGAGGTGAGAGAGAGAGTGTGTGTGTGTGTCTCTGTGTGTGTGTGTGTGTGCGTGTCTCTGTGTGTGTGTGTGTGTGTGTGTGTGTGTGTGTGTTTGTCTACTGCACCTGTCCAGACTCATACGCTACATCCACCAGTGGGAGGAGGTGAGAGAGAGAGTGTGTGTGTGTGCGTGTCTCTGTGTGTGTGTGTGTGTGTGTGTGTGTGTGTGTGTGTGTGTGTGTGTGTGTGTGTGTGTACTCCACCTGTCCAGACTCATACGCTACATCCACCAGTGGGAGGAGGTGAGAGAGAGAGTGTGTGTGTGTGTCTCTGTGTGTGTGTGTGTGTGTGTGTGTGTGTGTGTGTGTGTGTGTGTGTGTGTGTGTGTGTGTGTGTTTGTCTACTGCACCTGTCCAGACTCATACGCTACATCCACCAGTGGGAGGAGGTGAGAGAGAGTGTGTGTGTGTGTGTGTGTGTGTGTGTGTGTGTGTGTGTGTGTGTGTGTGTTTGTCTACTGCACCTGTCCAGACTCATACGCTACATCCACCAGTGGGAGGAGGTGAGAGAGAGAGAGTGTGTGTGTGTGTCTCTGTGTGTGTGTGTGTGTGTGTGTGTGTGTGTGTGTGTGTTTGTCTACTGCACCTGTCCAGACTCATACGCTACATCCACCAGTGGGAGGAGGTGAGAGAGAGAGTGAGTGTGTGTGTGTGTGTGTGTGTGTGTGTGTGTGTGTGTTTGTCTACTGCACCTGTCCAGACTCATACGCTACAGCCACCAGTGGGAGGAGGTGAGAGAGAGAGTGTGTGTGTGTGTGTGTGTGTGTGTGTGTGTGTGTGTGTGTGTCTCTCTGTGTGTGTGTGTGTGTGTGTGTGTGTGTGTGCGTGTGTGTGTGTGTGTGTGTGTTTGTCTACTGCACCTGTCCAGACTCATACACTACATCCACCAGTGGGAGGAGGTGAGAGAGAGAGAGTGTGTGTGTGTGTGTGTGTGTGTGTGTGTGTGT
>NC_137918.1:26440208-26445208 GCF_963457725.1 Sprattus sprattus
AGAGAGGGAGAGGGAGAGAGGGAGAGAGGGAGAGGGAGAGGAGAGAGAGAGAGGGAGAGAGAGAGAGAGAGAGAGAGAGAGAGAGACAGAGAGGAGAGAGAGAGAGAGAGAGAGAGCGAGAGAGCGAGAGAGAGAGAGAGAGAGAGAGAGAAAATGAGTAGATGAAATTGCTGCCTCAATATCCAAGGGTGGTTTAGGGTTGAGTTTGGGCGGTCTGCAGTACTTTGATGCTGAATGCCCATACAAGGGGCGGGGGTTGTCGGTGGGACACAGTTCAAGAAACGTCTCTCATTAAAAGTGTGACTCCAGAATAGTGAAAGAGTCCTGTTTTGAGCCATCATTATGAACGTAGAGAACCGCTTTGCAATGAGACGGAGAACTTATATTTGTTTGCCTAATTGTGTTGGACAGGCTTCAGTGTGGCTAGCGCCATGAGACGATCCTGCATGCAACAGCTGTGACTGTGCAGCTGTGCGGGGCTGCTGTGTGTGTGTGTGTGTGTGTGTGTGTGTGTGTGTGTGTGTGTGTGTGTGTGTGAGTGTGTGTGTGTGTCTGTGTGTGTGTCTGTGTGTGTCTGTGTGTGTGTGTGTGTGTGTGTGTGTGTGTGTGTCTGTGTGTTGTGTGTGTGACTGTGCAGAAGTGATGCCTTCTCCAGCGCGTCACTCGAGCTGTGCAGCTGTGCGGAGCTGTCCCTTGGTGCTGAGTGCAAGCTCTCTGTCAGCGAGACGGAGACGTGATTTCATTAGCGCCGCTTTGCGGAGGACGCCTCATCCGAAACCTGCGCGACAAACCTAATTTAACCACTCACCACGGGGGTTCTGTAACCACGGCAATCCCTGTCACGAAAATGAACTCAATTACCTGATGTGGAGGGGCCGTATTCAATGTGGGAATGACATTAATGGCAATATAACTTAAGCCTTCAGGAAGCACGGGAACACCAGAGTAGGACGCAGCATAGAAGTGAGATGAAACTGTCTGATGGTATCACCACCAAACATCTGGATGTTCAATTCGTAGAAACATCACAGGAAACGTTTTTTCTTGTCCTCTTTTTGTTCAGATCTCCGTGGCTGTAATTGCTCGAACCTTGAGCTAATCGGCTGTTGTTATGTTTCCTCCCCTTTCCTCCGGCTCTCCGCATCAATCCAAAGCCCCATTTTGCAGCGCGGGAGATTAGCCTAACGCGCGTTTACTTAAGCGCTCCGTCCCCGCTGCGATCGGAGGCTTCAGTCCCAGCCAGTCAGCGGCTCCTGGAAGGAAAGAGGATTAATTAAAGGGTGGAGAGAGACGAGCGGCGGCTGAAAGAAGTGGCGGCACACATGACGGAGTGAAACAGTGAGGAGGGAGGAGAGAGGGGAGAGAGAGGAGAGAGGAGAGAGGAGAGAGGGAGAGAGGGGAGAGGGAGAGAGGGGAGAGGAGAGAGGGAGAGAGGGAGAGAGGAGAGAGGAGAGAGGAGAGGAGAGAGGAGAGGGAGAGTGGCGGCACACATGACAGAGTGAAACACTGAGGAGGATGGGGAGAGGAGAGAGGAGAGAAGAGAGAGGAGAGAGGAAGAGAGGGAGAGAGGAGAGAGGAGAGAGGGAGAGAGGAGAGATGAGAGAGGAGAGAGGAGAGAGGAGAGGAGAGTGGCGGCACACATGACGGAGTGAAACAGTGAGGAGGATGGGGAGAGGAGAGAGGAGAGAGGGGGAGAGGAGAGAGGGGAGAGGAGAGAGGGAGAGAGGGAGAGAGGAGAGGGAGAGTGGCGGCACACATGACCGGAGTGAAACAGTGAGGAGGATGGGGAATGATTCAAAAGCCTGGAGTCATGAGTGGAGGGCTGGGAGGCCATCAGATGACATTCACAGTATATACATCCCTCATAAGAGAGGACGCAAGATGAGGAAAGAGGAAGGAGTGATGGAGTGTTGTCCTGTGTGTGGATGATGGAGGAGTGATGGAGGAGTTGTCCTGTGTGTGTGTGGATGATGGAGGAGTGATGGAGGAGTTGTCCCTGTGTGTGGATGATGGAGGGAGTTGTCCTGTGAGGATGATGGAGGAGTGGTCCTGTGTGTGTGTGTGTGTGTGTGTGTGTGTGGGATGATGGAGGAGTTGCTTAGCGGTGACTTAGCGAGACTGGATGTGTGTGTGTGACTTAGAGAGACTGGAGGCCTTCAGCTCATTGCTTTGCTCTCAGACTCAGGCCCATTGATTATGTGCACAAGACTGAAGAGTTTCACTTACCACACACACACACACACACACACACACACACACATTTTATGTACTTTATTTGATTCCACATTACAAGTTAATATCAATTTTTTAGGAACCAAATGTGATGAATTATCCAACAACTATTTGACCAACAAACATCTTGTTATGGGAATGCGATCATTAAGGGTACAGGAAAATCTCCTTTTCCAGATGAACATGCTCCCTATAACAGTTGATATTGAGCAGTACTTAGCTAGCTGTCTGGCCCTTCTTTTACTTAGTCCACTGATGTTAAGTCCACTGACCACCAGCCTATGGCACATGGCCTAGACTGCCAAAGACAAGAACAATGAGGACACATTTATAGGCACAGCTTTCAATGGCAGATGTTAGAGGATGGTATTTCAGGGTTTTTTTTGTACAATAGGATTCCTCCATGAACATGTCAAAGGCACAGGCTACTTCGAAGAGGTCTGACTATTTTTTCCTCTTGTGATATGCAAATGATGTCTGGTGTGTTGGGAAGTTCCTGAAAAGCAGTTTGTGGATGAGTTAAACCAGTGGGACTTGACAGAGGTATGTTTGTATAGTTGTTCCTGAGGGGCACAGGGGATCTGGGCAGCGATGAGGTCCACCAGCCTGTCCAGTCTGGCAGTATACAGTCCTTTGTAGGAAGGGCAACTGTTCATGATGTGGGCTACTGACTCCAGATGTTGTGGTGGGTCATGTAGCATGCATAAGGGGGAATGAATAGATGGAAACCAGAGGGAGAGATTGTATTTTGTGGGGAGAACCTGTAGGCGTGCCTTCACACAGAAGATGAGTATCTCACACACACACACACACACACACACACACACACACACACACACACACACACCACACACACACACACAGAGACACAAACACACACATAACATGGCACACACAAACACACACACACAGACACACAAACACACATACCATGGCACACACCCACCCACAACACACACAGATGCTCACTTACCACCTGCAGATAAATGGCTGCATATATTAATTGTATTTGGTCAACAAAAAAACTAACAGTATGCGAGTATGTGTAGAGCATGTGAAAAAACAAACATATTCGTGTGTAAAGTATGTGAGTATGTGACAAACAGGCACCAGTAAGTCCTGCTCAGACCGTAGCTGATCTCTGATCAGATCTGCACCAGACACGGGCCAGACGCGGGCCAGATGCAGGCCAGATGCAGGCCACACGCAGGCCAGATGAGGGCCAGATGCAGGCCAGATGCAGGCCAGATGTGGGCCAGACGCGGGCCAGATGTAGGCCAGATGCAGGCCAGATGTAGGCCAGATGCAGGCCAGATGTGGGCCAGATGCAGGCCAGGTGTGGGCCAGATGAAGGCCAGACGCGGGCCAGATGCAGGCCAGACGCAGGCCAGAGGTGGGCCAGATTCAGTCCAGATTGGGTTCAGTTCTTCCATCCGGGGCGAGACTCAAGGTTACCATGTGTGTAATAAGTGCTGGGCCATTCCATTCTAATGTGTGAATGAATGATGGCATTTCCAGTGACTTACATTAGCTTAGCCTGACCCCTGCAAATGTTCATAATGAATTATACATTGTAATCCTCACAGACTGTAGGCTACGTCATAGCCCTCCCTACACTGGCACACACACACAGGCCACGACCATGTCACACACACACAGGCTTACAGCACTGTCACACACACAGCACTGTCACACACACACAGGCTTACAGCACTGTCACACACACAGGCCTCGACACTGTCATACACACAGCACTGTCACACACACACACAGGCCTACTGCACTGTCACACACACACAGGCCTACTGCACTGTCACACACACACAGGCCTACTGCACTGTCACACACACACAGGCCTACTGCACTGTCACACACACACAGGCCTACTGCACTGTCACACACACACAGGCTTACAGCACTGTCACACACACACAGGCCTACTGCACTGTCAAACACACACAGGCCTACTGCACTGTCACACACACACAGGCCTACTGCACTGTCACACACACACAGGCTTACAGCACTGTCACACACACAGCACTGTCACACACACTGCACTATCACACACACATCACTGTCACACACACACATTTTTTATTATTTTTTTTTCCCTCGGAGGGGCACTTATACTCGAGCAGGGCAAACAGGCAGTTGCCCAAGCAACCTTAGCACACTCGTGTGCACGTCCCTGGTCCTGATGTACGATACGTGTGTGTGTGTGTGAGCTCCTTAGGAGAGAGGCTGCCCTCATGGCTGTGTTGTGATTTAAACTGTGTCAAGATAAACAGGATCTGCACGCTGACAAAGCTAGCTTGATCTCTAGAATGTTATTGTGCAACCATGCTAGCAGACGCATTCCGATTACACTGTTGAGCTAATGCGGGCTAACGCTAGCAGACGCATTCCGATTACACTGTTGAGCTAATGCGGGCTAACGCTAGCAGACGCATTCCGATTACACTGTTGAGCTAATGCGGGCTAACGCTAGCAGACGCATTCAGATTACACTGTTAAGCTAATGCTGGCTAACGCAAGTGTTCTTGTTCATGCTGCATTTGTATGCGTTTGTATGCGTTTCCAGAATGCATCTGTTTGTATTAGGTGGTGATTGCGCAGGCTAGTATGCTCCTGGTCATGCACTGAACACACACACACACACACACACACACACACACACACACACACACACACACACACACACACACACACACACACACACACACACACACACACACACAGATCACACACACACACACACACACACA
>NC_137918.1:26457708-26465208 GCF_963457725.1 Sprattus sprattus
AGCTAACTGGGAGCTGGTACTGGGAGCTGGTACTGTGGAGCTAACTGGGAGCTGGTACTGGGAGCTGGTACTGTGGAGCTAACTGGGAGCTGGTACTGGGAGCTGGTACTGGGAGCTGGTACTGGGAGCTGGCACTGGGAGCTGGTACTGGGAGCTGGTACTGTAGAGCTAACTGGGAGCTGGTACTGGGAGCTGGTACTGGGAGCTGGTACTGGGAGCTGGCACTGGGAGCTGGTACTGGGAGCTGGTACTGTAGAGCTAACTGGGAGCTGGTACTGGGAGCTGGTACTGGGAGCTGGTACTGGGAGCTGGTACTGGGAGCTGGCACTGTAGAGCTAACTGGGAGCTGGTACTGGGAGCTGGTACTGTGGAGCTGGTACTGTGGAGCTAACTGGGAGCTGGTACTGGGAGCTGGTACTGTGGAGCTGGTACTGGGAGCTGGTACTGTGGAGCTGGTACTGGGAGCTGGTACTGGGAGCTGGTACTGGGACCTGGTACTGTGGAGCTAACTGGGAGCTGGTGCTGGGAGCTGGTACTGGGAGCTGGTACTGGGATCTGGTACTGGGAGCTGGCACTGGGAGCTGGTACTGGGATCTGGTACTGGGAGCTGGTACTGGGAGCTGGTACTGTGGAGCTAACTTGGCCAACTTACTTCCCAAGCTCTGATCTAACAGCACAAATGCCATAGAATCAATAAAATCTTACCAACATATACAATGTATTCTCTGTGTGCGAGTGTGTGTGTGTGTGTGTGTGTGTGTGTGTGCTTGTGTGACTGTGACGGTGTGTATATTTATGGCTGAGTTGTCTTGCTGCTGAGCTGCCTGCAGGAGCGGACAGACAGAGATGAGTTTGCATGTCTAGAGCTCCTCCAGTTCACTCAGCCTCATCCTCATCCTCAGCCTCAGTCTCATCCTCAGCCTCAGCCTCAGCCTCATCCTCAGCCTCAGCCTCAGCCTCAGCCTCAGCCTCAGCCTCAGCCTCATCTCAATCTCCTCCAGTTCACTCATCCTCAGCCTCAGTCTCATCCTCAGCCTCATCCTCATCCTCAGCCTCATCCTCAGCCTCAGCCTCAGCCTCAGCCTCAGCCTCAGCCTCAGCCTCAGCCTCATCCTCAGCCTCAGCCTTAGCCTCAGCCTCAGCCTCAGCCTCAGCCTCAGCCTCATCTCAATCTCCTCCAGTTCACTCAGCCTCAGCCTCAGCCTCATCCTCAGCCTCAGCCTTAGCCTCAGCCTCAGCCTCAGCCTCAGCCTCAGCCTCATCTCAATCTCCTCCAGTTCACTCAGCCTCAGCCTCATCCTCAGCCTCAGCCTCAGCCTCAGCCTCAGCCTCAGCCTCAGCCTCAGTTCATCCCATCTCACCTCCGCTCCTAATACATGCTTCTGCTGACACTCATTCACAAGCCTGTCCAGACAGCGCGTGCCTTTGGCCCACATCTGGCCCCAAGCAGGCCCAGATCTGGCATGGGTCCTCTTCGAGGGGCTATCTGTCTGGCTGTCTCTGTGCAGTCACACGGACAGGCACTAATGGGTGGCTTATAGCTGTTCCTTCCCTCTGCGTGTGATTGCTCTGGTCTGATGAAGTGCAAGGCGTGGAATGACTTGAGGTCTATCTCACACCATTATTGGCTTCCTCTGTCCTCTGTCCTCTATTCCTCTGTCCTCACTTCCTCTGTCCTCTGTCCTCACTTCCTCTGTCCTCTGTACTCACTTCCTCTGTCCTCTCTGCCCTCACTTCCTCTGTCCTCTCTGCCCTCACTTCCTCTGTCCTATGTCCTCACTTCCTCTGTCCTATGTCCTCACTTCCTCTGTCCTCTGTCCTTTGTCCTCTGTCCTCTGTCCTCGCTCCTCTGTCTGTGGTTACAAAGCGTGACGTGTCCTTTTGGTGTCTATAGGCAAACATTTTAGAGTTAGGTATAGCGTGAGGTATAGGCTGAGGTTTAGCGTGAGGTATAGCGTGAGGTACAGCGTGAGGTATAGCGTTAAGTGATGTATATCGTGAGGTATAGCATGAGGTAAGGGTGAGGTATAGTGTGACGTGAGGTAAAGTGTGAGGTATATCGTGAGGTATAGCATTACGTGAGGTATAGCGTAAGGTTAAGGGTGAGGTTAAGCTTGAGGTAAAGTGTGACGTACAGTGTGACGTGAGGTAAAGTGTGAGGTATATCGTGATGTAAAGCGTTACGTGAGGTATAGCTCGAGGTAAAGCGTGACATATAGCATGAGGTATAGCGTGATGTACAGCCTTACGTGAGGTAAAGTGGTAGGCATAGCATGAGGTAAAGCCCAAGGTCCCCTTTTCTTCCTATGCTTTCTTCACATCTGTCAACTGAATATTATGTAGCGGTTTACGAACGAAAATAAATCATCATTCAAACAAAGAACCTTCAGGAGCTCGATTATCATCAAATATCCCAACAAAACATAGATGCCTGTGCAGCCTACAGAGCTGTGTGTTAAAAACGGCACATTCATGCTTGAGAACGGCTGATTGGCACTCCTCGTTAACAGGTTTTGTTAAAGGTGAATTCTAGTGGGTTTCAACAGCTGAAGTGTTGTATGCTTTCTATCTAGGTTAGTTATGTCTCCATTTCCACAGACCTCATCACAGGCCTTCAAGTGGGCCTCATCTAGTTCAGAGTTTGTTTCAAATAATTGAAGCTTTTACTTCTTGACTTCTTTTTCTAAAGGTCAGTTTAGATGAATAATACTTGCTCCTGTGCAATGGTGTCTTTATTTTTCTTTTCTTTTTTATTATGACTGGATTCTACTGTACTGAAATTAGGTTTGAATTCACGTAATAACACATTTAGCGTAGTTGATGGATTTAAATAGAGACCTCTACAGTTGTGAAAGTGAAAGTCCTCTCTATGGCAGAGGTGGTGTAGACACACACACACACTCTGAAATCCACCTCTGCATTTAACCCATCCAGGGAAGTGACACACACACAGTGAAGTGAGGTTACACACTAACCCGGAACAGTGAGCTGCCTTTGGCGGTGGCCGGGGAGCAGTGATCGGGGCTAGGTGCCTTGCTCAAGGGCACTTCAGCTGTGGATGTGGGCATGGGAGAGCAGTGGTCTACCACTTCCCCCGCCCACATTTGTCCTACTGGTCGGAGATCGAACCGGCCACCCTACGGTTTCCAGCCTGAAACCCTAACCAGTAGGCCACGGCTGCTGCTAGCATTGGGCATAATAGGCAAAGAAGGTAATGATGATGAATAATGAAATGAAATGTCAATGTAGGTACAGATCATGGCAACAACCCCAATGGCTATTTGTATCTCTGATGACAATTACACTCAATCAATCTTAAAGTAGTCAAAGTTGAAGCTGCTGTGTCATCAGTAATCGGCGTCTCTTAAAAGAACGTTTCTCATGCCTGTCCTTGATTCATTCGTTGCATTCCTTCCTTGTTACCTTCACGGCTTTACTAGAGGGAGGGGCTAGGCCGTAGGAAAAGGAGGGAGGGAGGGAGGGAGAGAGGGAGGAAAAGAAGAGAGGGAGGGAGGGAGAGAGGGAGGGAGAGAGGGAGGGAGGGAGAGAGGGAAAGAGAGAGGGAGGGAGGGAGGGAGGGAGGAAAAGAAGAGAGGGAGGGAGAGAGGGAGGGAGAGAGGGAGGGAGGGAGAGAGGGAGGGAGAGAGGGAGGGAGGGAGGGAGGGAGGAAAAGAAGAGAGGGAGGGAGGGAGGGATTTGTTGATTCTTTTTATTCAACTGTGTTCATTTTATTTTTGTCTTTCTGTATGTGTATGTTATATGTATGTGTTGAATCAGCTTTGGCAATAGTGTTAAAAAACATTCATGCTAATAAAGCTTCTTTGAATGGAATTGAATTGAATTGAGTGTACCTCACGTGTGTGAGATGAGTGAGTGTGTGAGATGGATGAGTGAGTGAGTGAGTGAGTGAGTGAGAGATGGGTGAGTGTGTGAGGTGAGTGAGTGTGAGTGAGTGAGCTGTATATTGTGGCAGACATCTGTGTCGGTGTGGTCACAGTGTTGTTGATGCTCTGGTCGATACTCAGGTTGAGCACCTTTAATGGTGTGTGTGTGTGTGTGTGTGTGTGTGTGTGTGTGTGTGTGTGTGTGTGTGTGTGTGTGTGTGTGTGTGTGACCCTGTCTGCCATGTGTAAGTGGACGTGGTCTTCTGCTGCAGTTGACTCCATCTCTCTCTCTCTCTCTCTCTCTCTCCCACCCTCTCCCTTTCTCTCCCTCTCTCTCTCTCCTTCTCTCCCTCCCTCTCTTTCTCCCTATCTCTCTCCCTCTCCCTCCCTCTTCTCTTGGTTCCTCTTCATGTCTCTCCCTTTCTGGCTCTCTCTGTCTCTCCCCTCACCTGTGCGATCAAGTTCACCAACCCCTCTGAGATGAAAGAGAGAGAGAAACGAGTGAAGAAAGAAAGGTCAGGAGAGGGGTAGAGAGATCTGAGATGGAGAGATATAGGGGTAAAGGAAAGAGAGAGAGAGAGATCTGAGATGGAGAGATATAGGGGTAAAGGAAAGAGAGAGAGAGAGATCTGAGATGGAGTGATGTAGGGGTAAGGGAGAGAGAGAGAGAGAGAGAGAGAGAGATCTGAGATGGAGAGATATAGGGGTAAGGGAGAGAGAGAGAGAGATCTGAGATGGAGTGATGTAGGGGTAAGGGAGAGAGAGAGAGAGATCTGAGATGGAGTGATGTAGGGGTAAGGGAGAGAGAGAGAGATCTGAGATGGAGAGATATAGGGGTAAAGGAGAGAGAGAGAGAGAGATCTGAGATGGAGAGATATAGGGGTAAGGGAGAGAGAGAGAGATCTGAGATGGAGTGATGTAGGGGTAAGGGAGAGAGAGAGAGAGAGAGAGATCTGAGATGGAGTGATATAGGGGTAAGGGAGAGAGAGAGAGAGAGATCTGAGATGGAGTGATGTAGGGGTAAGGGAGAGAGAGAGAGAGAGAGATCTGAGATGGAGTGATATAGGGGTAAGGGAGAGAGAGAGAGAGAGATCTGAGATGGAGTGATGTAGGGGTAAGGGAGAGAGAGAGAGAGAGATCTGAGATGGAGTGATATAGGGGTAAGGGAGAGAGAGAGAGAGAGATCTGAGATGGAGAGATATAGGGGTAAGGGAGAGAGAGAGAGAGTGGTGGATCATAGACAGAGAGAGAGATAGATAACAGAGGATGAGAGTAAAGAATGAGGATGTGAGAAGTGGAGACTGAAGGAAAGGAAAAGATGGAAAATGAATGAGCAAGCCTGCTTAGAAACTCACACACACACACACACACACACACACACACACACACACACACACACACACACACACACACACACACACACAGAGAGGAAGGAGTGAGAGACAGACAGAAACTCACACACACATAAACACACAGAGAGGAAGAGGGATAGGCAGACAGAAACTCACACACACACATTAGCCCTGTGCCACTAGCAGCATTAGCCCTGTGCCGCTAGTAGCATTAGCTTTGTTCCACTAGCAGCATTAGCCCTGTGCCGCTAGCAGCATTAGCTTTGTTCCACTAGCAGCATTAGCCCTGTGCCGCTAGCAGCATTAGCTTTGTGCCACTAGCAGCATTAGCCCTGTGCCACTAGCAGCATTAGCCCTGTGCCGCTAGTAGCATTAGCTTTGTGCCACTATCAGCATTAGCCCTGTGCCGCTAGCAGCATTAGCAGCTGATCCACCTCCAACCCAGAGCTGTCTGTGTGTGTGTTTGTTTGTCAGCTTGAATATGTATTTTAGTGTGTATATGTGTGCACCCTTTTTTGTGTTGATATATGGCAGTATCGACTGTGTGTGTGTGTGTGTGTGTGTGTGTGTGTGTGTGTGTGTGTGTGTGTTTGTGTGTGTGTGTGTGCCTGTGTCTGTGTCTGTGTGTGTGTGTATCTGAGGCTATGGATCACTGTCAGTCCTGGTAGCTGTGCTGTGGAGGAATATGGTCCCATGAGTCAGCATCAATACAAGAGCAGCCTCGTCTTAGTCACTATGACGACCACACAGCATCAATACAAGAGCAGCCTTGTCTTAGTCACTATGACGACCACACAGCATCCATAACATCAGCATCGTCTAAGTCACTATGACGACCACACAGCATCCATAACATCAGCATCGTCTTAGTCACTATGACGACCACACAGCGTCCATAACATCAGCATCGTCTTAGTCACTATGACGACCACAAAGTATCCACAACATCAGCATCGTCTTAGTCACTATGGCAACCACACAGCATCCATAAGATCAGCATCGTCTTAGTCACTATGACGACCACACAGCATCCATAAGATCAGCATCAGCTTAGTCACTATGACAACCACACAACATCCATAAGATCAGCATCGTCTTAGTCAGTATGACGACCACACAGCCTCCATAACATCAGCATCGTCTAAGTCACTATGGCAACCACACAACACCCATAAGATCAGCATCGTCTTAGTCACTATGACCACCACACAGCATCCATTAGATCAGCATCGTCTTAGTCACTATGACGACCATACAGCATCCATAAGATCACCATCATCTTAGTCACTATAACGACCACACAACATCCATAAGATCAGTATTGTCTTAGTCACTATGACGACCACACCATCCATAAGATCAGCATCGTCTTAGTCGCCATCGTCTTAGTTAATGTGTATGTGTGTGTGTGTGAAGTTTATGTGTGTGTGTGAAGGTTATGTATGTGGGTGTACAGATGACACACGCTGTGAGGTGTGTGTGTGTGTGTGTGTGTGTCTTCCTCTGGCTTAATCTGAGATGTGTGTGTGGGTGTCTGTCTGTGTGTGTCCTCCTATGGTGTGTGTGTGTGTGTGTGTGTTTTCCTATGGCTTGCTGTGAGGTGTGTGTGTATGTGTTTTCCTCTGGCTTGCTGTGAGGTGTGTGTGTGTGTGTGTGTGTGTGTGTTTCCCTCTGGCTTGCTGTGAGGTGTGTGTGTGTGTGTGTGTGTGTGTGTGTGTGTGTGTGTGTGTGTGTGTGTGTGTGAGGTGTGTGTGTGTGTGTGTATGTGTGTGTGTGTGTGTGTGTGTGTGTGTGAGGTGTGTGTGTGTGTGTGTGTGTGTGTGTGTGTGTGTGTGTGTGAGGTGTGTGTGTGTGATGGAATGTGTGTGTGAGGTGTGTGTGTGATTAAAGGCAGCCAGTCTGACCTGCCGCTCCCAATCAATGCTAATCAGAGTGATGGAGCTGAGCCCTGCACAGGGGAGTAGCGGACTCCAGGCCAGATACGGGTCAGTGCCGGCCCAGATACAGGTCAGATACGGGTCAGTGCCAGCCCTGATGTGGACCAGGGATCGTCTCTCTTACGTGTCACGTTACCCCCCCCCCTCACCTTAAATCACCCCGACAACCAGCGGTCACGACACTGATACAGTCAGTGTTTCAATCACAGAGACACAGTATCCTACCAGCCAGTAGCTCAGCACACACCCACGCACGCACGCACGCACGCACGCACGCACGCACGCACACACGCGCACGCACACACACACACACACAGCTGTGCAGGG
>NC_137918.1:26470208-26475208 GCF_963457725.1 Sprattus sprattus
ACCAAACAAAATGCTAAATGCCAGAAAAACTAAACATATCTAAACACATGCGATACCCCCCCTAATCAACAAAACTGGGCTAAAGACAGCGTATGTTGTAATGTGAAGGAGGGCCTTTATGGATCCCGGTACAGCATTCGGCGCGTGTTGCGACTGTCACCAGCCAAATGGGCACTGCTGTGTACCCTGCGACCCTAAAGCTTACGACTAAAATCTCCATATGTACACTACCAAACAAAATTCTAAATGCCAGCATTACTAGACATCTAAACACGTGCAATACCCCCCTAATCAACAAAACTGGGCTACAGACAGCTCTTTGTCTCTCTCTCTCTCTCTCTCTCTCTGTCTCCTTTCATATCATATTGCTTATGCCTATAATAACACTGATAAAATAGCCATATTGCCTACTGTTAAATCTACTACCCAAAGGTATGTCCCTATCTGTTTCTGAAATTGAATGTTGTACAGTAGTTTAGGAGCCTTAGGAGGAGGAAGCACTAAGCCCTAGTTGTAATCAGAGACGTGGAAAAGATGTCCTCTTGAGGAGAGTGAGTGGGTTTTGAGAGGGGGTTAAGATGTTAAGTATGAGCTTCTGGCATGCAATGGCGCACTGATGCGAGAGTAAAACTAAAACTATAATGTAAACTATATAAATGTATCAACTAAATAGTTATTATACATAATAAATCCTCCCCACTTCACGCCTCCTCTCCTCCTCTCCCTCTCTCCCTGTAGAACGACACCTGGAGTGAGCTGTACTCCTTCGCCGTCTTCAAGGCCATGAGCCACATGCTGTGCATCGGGTACGGGCGGCAGGCCCCCGAGAGCCTCTCGGACATCTGGCTCACCATGCTGAGTATGATCGTAGGGGCCACATGCTACGCCGTCTTCATCGGCCACGCCACCGCCCTCATCCAGTCCCTCGACTCCTCACGGCGACAGTACCAGGAGAAGGTGAGTGTGTGTGTGTGTGTGTGTGGCACTGAGAATAAAAGAGAGTGAATGAGTCACTGACTGTGTATGTGTGTTTGTGTGCGTGTGCGTGTGCGTGTGCGCGTGTGTGTGCGTGTGCGTGTGCGTGTGAGTGAGTGTGTGTGTGTGTGTGTGTGTATGTGTGTATGTGTGTGTGTGTGTGTGTATGTACGTATGTGTGTGCGTTTGTCTAACAGCTGTTCCAGCTGTTCCTACTCATCCAGTGCATGGGGTGCAGACCTAATGGCTCAGATCTGCTCTGGTCCAAAGCCCTCTCTTTGGTCTGCCTCAGGATGCAGTACCCTGGATGTGCACACTTATTTCACACAGACTGCTGCTAGAGCCAAAACAGCTCAATGGGATGTTGTGGTGCCGATTATAGGTGCTGTTGCTGTGGTTTTTGTTGTTGTTGTGATTATTGCTGCCGTTGTTATGGTGGTGGTTATTGTTGCTGTTGCTGTGATGATTATTGTTGCTGTTGTTGCTGCGGTGATAATTGTTGCTGTTGCTGTGGTGATTATTTGTTTGTGTTGTTGCTTTAGTGAATATTGTTTGTGTTGTTGCTGTGGTGATTATTGTTTGTGTTGTTGCTGTGGTGATTGTTGTTGCTGTTGTTGACATTGCCTAAAGAAGAGAGCTGAAGCCGACTGTGGGCCTGGCCCTGATCCGCTGGACTCTTCTGTCTCATCTCAATGACATCACGCTCTTCTGTCTCATCTCAATGACATCACGGTTTTCTGTCTCATCTCATCTCCTTTCTTTTCTCTCTTTCTTCTCCTACCCCTCTCTGGCTTTCTCTCCTTTCTCTCTCTCTCTCTCTCATCATCCCTTCATCTTCTCTCCCTAGTGATGTTACCATGCAGAGATCAGGTCGGACAGTCTTCTCTTCTCTGATTGGCTGCCAGGGCTAGAGGGGGGTTCCACTCTCTCTCTCTCAGGCCAATGAACCTTTCAAGGGTGTGTGTGTGTGTGTGTGTTTGTGTGTGTGTGTGTGTGTGTGTGTGTGTGTGTGTGTGTGTGTGTGTGTGTGTGTGTGTGTGTGTGTGTGTGTGTGTGTGTGTGTACAGGTAGAGGAGGGCATGTATAGGAGGCGCTGTGTATTTGTGTGTGTGTGTGTGGGTGTGTGTGGGTGGGTGTGTGTGTGTATGGGTGTGTGCGCATGTTAATGTCTGACATTGTATTTATTTATTTGTACTTGGAATTGGTGAATGTCTCTTTGTCTTTCCTGTGTCTGTGCTTCTGACTGAGTATACTGTATATGTATACGAGTGTGTGTGTGTGTGTGTGTGTGTGTGTGTTTGTGTTTGTGTGTGTGTGTGGTGTGACGTCCCTGCAGAGCAGCTGAAATTGATGAGGCAGCAGGAGTGTGTGAGGGGGCAGTGTGGGTGTGGAACTTGAGTGTCCTGTTGGTGTGTGTGTGTGTGTGTGTGTGTGTGAGAGAGTGTGTGTGTGTGTGTGTGTGTGTGTGAAGGTGAGCTGGTGCAGCAGCAGTGCTGGGTGCCACTAGCGCCTGAAGGGGCCTCTCTCTCTGTCCTTCAGCTTAACCTAGCCAGCCAACCAGCACGAGGGACCGCCTGTGTGTGTGTGTGTGTGTGTGTGTGTGTGTGTGTGTGTGTGTGTGTGTGTGTGTGTGTGTGTGTGTGTATGTAGGTAAATGCACACAGTCAGTGCTAGTGTATGGCTGTAACTGTGCACCAGGGAGGAATTGCCCCTTGTGCCCAGTGTGCCTGGTAACCCCTCCTCACTGAGTGGAATAGGATGGAGAACCATGTGGTCGCCTGGTTACCAGCCTGCTTTGTGTCCTGTGGTCGCCTGGTTACCACCCTGCTTTGTGTCCTGTGGTCGCCTGGTTACCAGCCTGCTTTGTGTCCTGTGGTCGCCTGGTTACCACCCTGCTTTGTGTCCTGTGGTCGCCTGGTTACCAGCCTGCTTTGTGTCCTGTGGTCGCCTGGTTACCACCCTGCTTTGTGTCCTGTGGTCGCCTGGTTACCAGCCTGCTTTGTGTCCTGTGGTTTAAAAATGCTCTTGTACCTATGCAGACTAAGTGGCAGCTAATAATCTCAGTTACACACACACACATACAGTAAAGCCATGTTCCTGCTAACATAAGCTCATGATTCAAACAAGGAATATATTAATACAAGGCACTTGATTCATATATTCTTAAGTCATTTAACAGTGCTTGGAAATTATCTCCTTCAGTGAGAACTCATGAGACCTGCTTTGGGATGTGCCTTTGTCTGTTTAGATTGACAAGGTAAAGAACTCTGGTCTACGTGAGGTTCTAGAACTTTGGTTCCCTTTCATCCTCCTGGTTCCAGGAGTTGGCTCTGTGCTCACATTCTAAGGAATACGGTGGTTCTAAAGCCTAATTTATACTTCGGTAGACGACACCTTTGAAAAGGTCGCAGACAAAAAAAAAAGTGTCGTCCAGGCTTGTGTGTTTATACTTCAGGCGAACAGTCGCCGAGTTCGTCATAATTTTTTTTTTTAAACGTAATTTTTGTTTGAAATCAACTGTTGGAATCAGCTGTTGACCGCTCGAGGAAAATTCAAACAACGAATCAACGACGCTTGCCGTCTATCTAGCCAATCACACTTGCGCGACACTTTGTGACGACTTCAGCGCCAGTAGAAATGTCTCCATGTAGCCGACACTTCAAAACGACGGTTTAAAGTGGCGTCCATGACGTAATTTTTGTCGCGACCTTTTCAAAAGTGTCGTCTACCGAAGTAAAAATTAGGCTTAACAGGATTGTTTGTAATACTGTAAGGCAGGGGTCCCCAACCTTTTTTGCACCACGGACCGGTTTAACGAGGCAATTTTTTTCACGGACCGGCTTCAAGGTGTAATTTTTCACCACTTGTAAATCATGTCATCCATTCATATTGATGTGAATCAATCAATTGCACCCGTGAGGCAATCGCGAGTTTGATAGAATGGAGTCTATAAAAGCTAACATTAACGTGAAGTGGCGTTAACTTGCGACCAACACCATTGTATTATGAATGCTAAGTGCATGAAAAATACAACTCACCATAACGCTGAATCAGTGCTTGGTCTCCCTGTGCCAAAGCAGTTTTGAAGGCTTCATTGGCTTATTTGCTAGCTTGTCGCCACATATTATACAGAGCAGACTTGTTGCGTGAGAATCACCTGTTGCGATAAACCCGTATTTTAAGTATGACTCCTGGTATTGTCTGTTAAAAGAAGCTTTATGTTTTGGAGGCCGTAGGTTCCTTAGTGGGCCTTTTCAAATAAGCTCTCCAAAGATTTTAGTTTTGTAGGCTACTCATTTTCGCCAGTTTGCGCGATTCATTTTCATTTTGATCACTTGAACGAGACAAGCGTCTTGACGTGACAAGAGGCACAGGCGAATGATACGTCCTAGAAAATCCGGTAATTTTTCAAAATAAAACACCTCTCGGACGCTTATAATGAATACAGCGGATGTTATATAAATTATTTATTCTTTCTGTGCGGCCCGGTAACAAATGCCTCACGGACCGGTACCGGGCCGCGGCCCGGTGGTTGGGGACCACTGCTGTAAGGTACTGATAGGGGTTTAGGAGGGCTGTGTTGTCCAACAGATGAGTGTCTTGTCTGGGTATCCCCCCTCAGCCGTGTGCTACCAGACGACCGTTGAGAATGTGATGTGGTTGGAGTGTGAGTGCAGCTTATGGGGAATGGCCGTCTGGGTCTCGGCTCTAATGGGGTGGGGGGGTGGGGGGGGGGGGGGGGGGGGGGGTCCACACAACCCCAGAGTCTCAAGGCAAGAGAGAGAGGTTTATGGGGCAGCCCCATCTCTGTCTTTCTCCTCCTTCTCTCCTTCTCTCCTTCTCTCCTTCTCTCCTTCTCTCTCTCTCTCTCCTTCTCTCTCTGTCCATGTCTCTCTCTCTGTCCTTCTCTCGCTCTCTTTCTCTCTCTCTCACTCTCTCTCGCTGTCCTTCTTTCCTTCTCTCTCTCCCTCTGTCCTTCTCTCTCTCTCTCACTCTCACACTCTCTCCTTCTCTCTCTCTCCTTC
>NC_137918.1:26507708-26517708 GCF_963457725.1 Sprattus sprattus
TACTCTAGCATGAGGTTAGTGGGAGATAGAGAGGGGTTGGTATGAGTGAAAGCTGTGGACTTCAGACAGTGAGTCACGTGCTGTAGACTGAAGCCTGCAGACTGTGGCGGCCATTTAAACAGTTTGTGTTCATGAGGGCAGCTCCGTGTGAGGGCCCTGTCAGCGCAGAACCTGCCCCAGAGGAGCAGAACCCGCCCCAGAGGAACAGAACCCGCCCCAGAGGAGGGACCGCTCAAAGCAGCCGGGCTCTGGAGGTGTGATTAGTGTGCGCTCCCCTCTCCTCTCCTCTGCTCTGCTCTGCTCTCCAGAGACGGGCCTCCATCTCCAGGAAGTCGAGCGCAGACAGCGCCACCCCGCTGCACTGACTTTACCACGGTTTAACACTGAGTTGGAGGGGGTCATTTAGGAGAGGAGAAGAGAGGAGAGGAGAGGAGGGGGTCATTGAGGAGAGGAGAGGAGAGGAGGGGGTCATTGAGGAGATGAGAGGAGAGGAGGGGGTCATTAAGGAGAGGAGGGGGTCATTTAGGGGGATTCAGGAGTTTGAGCTTCCTGGTAAATGCTTAGCAATAAGCTTTGGTCTGGACCACTGAAATCCAAACTGCAGTCTGTGAATTCATGTGTGTAGCCAGCCAGCCATGTTGGATTTGGAACCAAATAATGGAAAAGGCCATATGTATGAGTTAATTTACTGTACACACACTCTCACACACACACACACATTTACTGTACAGTCGAGTTGTATTTTTAGCACAGCATAAACCCACGTGCAACCCCGATTACCCAGATAGCGTCTAACACGGATGTGTGTGTGTGTGTGTGTGTGTGTGTGTGTATGTGTGTGTGTGTGTTGAGCCCATGTCTCGTGGGCAGAGTGTGTTGAGCAGACAGAGAGTGAAGTTCGGATGACCCCACTGATGCTTGGCAGACTGGCAGGTTGGCAGTTACTGACAGTGTCTAGACCTTTGCGTTCCACTCTCCTCTCCTTTCTCTCCTCACCCCTCTCTCCTCTCCTCTCCTCTCACCCCTCACCCCTCTCTCCTCTCCCCTCCTCTCTCCTCTCTCCTCTCCTATCTCCTCTCACCCCTCACCCCTCACCCCTCTCTCCTCTCCCCTCCTCTCTCCCCTCCTCTCTCCTCTCTCCCCTCCTCTCCTCTCCTCTCTCCTCTCCCCTCTCCCCTCTCCTCTCTCCTCTCTCTCCCCTCACCCCTCTCCTCTCTCCTCTCTCCTCTCCTGGACTGACCTTTAGAGGAACTGGGTGTCCCCATGCGTAATGCCTTCATTTATGTCTCTGTGTAGCAGCGCACTCCTTTGTTCATTTGCTTCTGTAATGTGTTGTCAGTCGGTTTTTGTTTATCTATGAATTTGTTTATCCATATACTTATTTAATTGTTTGTTTGTTTATTTGTTCATTTCTTGACAGTGTGCCCCAAAATGCACAAAGTACTGTATATACCTATCTTAGTGCCTAGTATATGTAGTTTCCACATAGTCTATTTTAGTGTTATGTGGCTATAAGATGCAAATCTGTGTTCTTTTTTTACATTGCGATATATGTACAATAGCTGATGGTTAGTGTTAGCAAAATAAAAAAGGAAAATAATTTAAAAACTGAAAAAATAAATAAAAAGACAAAACGAAACAAAAAAAAATCCTTTCAGCTTAATGCGTCTTTCCTGGTCAGAGAAACAAAGCTTGCACACTTTTATCCCTGGACCGCTCAACAGCATCCCAGATAGCCTCCATCTCTAGACTAGACAGCCTCCATCTCTAGACCAGACAGCCTCCATCTTAAGATCAGACAGCCTCCGTCTTAAGATCAGACAGCCTCCATCTCTACACCAGACAGCCTCCATCTCTAGACCAGACAGCCTCCATCTCTAGACCAGACAGCCTCCATCCTCCATCTTAAGATCAGACAGCCTCCATCTTAAGATCAGACAGCCTCCATCTCTAGACCAGACAGCCTCCATCTCTAGACTAGACAGCCTCCATCATTAAGCCAGACAGCCTCCATCTCTAGACCAGACAGCCTCCATCATTAAGCCAGACAGCCTCCATCTCTAGACCAGACAGCCTCCATCATTAAGCCAGACAGCCTCCATCTCTAGACCAGACAGCCTCCATCATTAAGCCAGACAGCCTCCATCTCTAGACCAGACAGCCTCCATCTCTAGACCAGACAGCCTCCATCTCTAGACCTTCTCTGGTCTGGACCGGGCCCCAGGGGATCATGCATAGATCATGCACAGTGTGTATCCTGTTGTCTTCTTTTTTTCTTGTTTTCTTCTCTTTGGCGGTGCTTTGTTCAGTTCTGACCCAAATCCCAAGCCCAGCCGGGGGCAAGGAGCACCTAGACATCTCAACCCCGGGGGGGATCTGGTGCCGGGTGGGCGCTGATCCGCTCCAGAGTGGGCAGACATCGGCTCAGACACTGACCGTGGTGATGGGCGAGAAGGAGGAGGAGGACGACGACGAGAACGAGGAGGATGAGGAGGAAGAGGAGGCCAGGGGAACATAGTTTCTGTTTCAAAACAACCAAGAGACGGAGCCTCAGGGCATGTGCTTCCATCAGAGCATCTACTCTCGAAAATCACGACACGAGAGTCACTACATGCTACTCACAAGAGTCACGAGAGTCACGTCATGTTACTCACGAGAGTCACGAGAGTCACGTCATGCTACTCACGAGAGTCACGCCACGAGAGCCACGTCATGTTACTCACGAGAGTCACGAGAGTCACGTCATGCTACTCACGAGAGTCACGCCACGAGAGCCACGTCATGTTACTCACAAGAGTCACAAGAGTCACGCCATGCTTCTCACAAGAGTCACGAGAGTCACGCCATGCTACTCACGAGTGGCACACCACGAGAGTCAGGTCATGTTATTCACGAGAGTCACGCCATGCTACTCACGAGAGTCACGCCATGCTACTCACGAGAGTCACGTCATGTTAGTCACGAGAGTCACGCCATGCTACTCACGAGAGTCACGCCATGCTACTCACGAGAGTCACGTCATGTTAGTCACGAGAGTCACGTCATGTTAGTCACGAGGGTCACGTCATGTTAGTCACGAGAGTCACGCCATGCTACTCACGAGAGTCACGTCATGTTAGTCACGAGAGTCACGCCATGCTACTCACGAGAGTCACGTCATGTTAGTCACGAGAGTCACGCCATGCTACTCACGAGAGTCAGGCCACGAGAGTCACGTCATGTTACTAACGTGTGGGGTTTGAGAATTGATTAGAATTTTACGATTACATTCCAATTCCGGCTAATTGATTCGATTCCTTATCGATTCTCTTATCGATTATTTTTGGCAAGGAAAAAAATATTTTAAAAGACAAACGTGTTAACCTACATTAATTTTCTTTAATATAATATTCTCTGAAAAGATGCTGCACGTTATGTTTGTATACATTTACATGTTTTTAATAACAAAAAACAAACCTAAGAATAGGTCAACAAACTCTCAAAGTTGCGTCCAGAGACCCATAGCCTAGGGATCCTTTTTCTTGATGGGGTGCCAGGGGGTCCCACAAAGAAAAAGAATATTTTTGTTTACTATAATTCCAACCTTATGTAACAGAATCTATGACTTGGATTTGGGTTTCATACAATTTTTGTAATAAACATCTAAACTCAAAATTGTCATCAGTTGGGGGAGCCTGGAAAAGAATCTTATCAAATAGGGATCCCTCCCTGGTGTAATTTATGGCAGTTTAGGGGTCCTTGATGTACAAGAGTTTGAGAACCGCTGTGCACATAATATTTGAACATGCCACTTACAGTGCTGTTTAAAAAAAAGTGTATTCACCTTGATCTAAAAATAAAACTGACATAAGCAAATGGTGAACACAATTTACTAGGCTTACACAATGAAACAAATGGCACTAACACAATAGACTGTTAGAGTTTACCTTCGATATGAACAGATAATGCGCTAACGTTAGTCGCGCTGCTGTTGCTTGGTTTGAGATTCATTAAAGTAAGTGACACTCCGTAGCGTTTTAAAAATGCGACATTCCTGCAAAGTTATTGCATGCTGTATGGACAAATGTTCATAATACACTTCTCAGAACACCTCCCTCCACACCACCTCACACTTCTCTCCTCTTCTCGTCTGAGTGCGGTTCCAGGGTGTCTCTCCTGCGGGATTCAACCCGGCGGGTCCGGTTGGCCCTTCCGGTGTGTGTCCTCGTCTCTGAGTGTGTGTCCTCGTCTCTGAGTGTGTGTCTCTGAGTGTGTCTCTGAGTGTGTGTCTCTGAGTGTGTCTCTGAGTGTGTGTCTCTGAGTGTGTGTCTCTGAGTGTGTGTCTCTGAGTGTGTCTCTGAGTGTGTGTCTCTGAGTGTGTCTCTGAGTGTGTGTCTCTGAGTGTGTCTCTGAGTGTGTGTCTCTGAGTGTGTCTCTGAGTGTGTGTCTCTGAGTGTGTGTCTCTGAGTGTGTCTCTGAGTGTGTGTCTCTGAGTGTGTGTCTCTGAGTGTGTGTCTCTGAGTGTGTCTCTGAGTGTGTGTCCTCGTCTCTGAGTGTGTGTGTGTGTGTGTGTGTGTGTTCCAGGGTGTCTCCCCTGCGTGTGCCTCTGGACCTCCAGCATCAGCACATTCTCTCGCTGCCCAGGATGAGTCATCCTGCCCCCCCCCCCCCACCCCTCAACCCCCCGGGGCTGACATCGGACCGGCACTGATCCGACGCGGGTGGCCCAGGGCTCGCTCACACACACACACACACACACACATACACACACATACACACACGCGCGCACACACACACACACACACACACACACACACACACACACCACAAGAGCCAGCCAGCCAACACAGCTACAGCAACCCCTCTACAATTACGCCTCTGACAGGAAAACAGCTCCTGGTTCCTGGGTTAGCAGAGATCGAGTAGCTCTACACCCTCTACGCCCATCCACTCTCATGCTAAAGCAGCTAATAGCACTACACCCATCCACTCTCATGTTAAAGCAGCTAATAGCACTACACCCATCTGCTCTCATGCTAAAGCAGCTAATAGCACTACACCCATCCACTCTCATGCTAAAGCAGCTAATAGCACTACACCTATCCGCTCTCATGCTAAAGCAGCTAATAGCACTACACCCATCTGCTCTCATGCTAAGGCTGCTAATAGCACTACACCCATCCACTCTCATGCTAAAGCAGCTAATAGCACTACACCCATCTGCTCTCATGCTAAAGCAGCTAATAGCACTACACCCATCCACTCTCATGCTGAAGCAGCTAATAGCACTACACCCATCCGCTCTCATGCTAAAGCAGCTAATAGCACTACACCCATCCGCTCTCATGCTAAAGCAGCTAATAGCACAAACCAATCTGCTCTCATGCTAAAGCAGCTAATAGCACTACACCCATCCGCTCTCATGCTAAAGCAGCTAATAGCACTACACCCATCCGCTCTCATGCTAAAGCAGCAAATAGCACTACACCCATCCGCTCTCATGCTAAAGCAGCAAATAGCACTACGCCCTCTACACACATCCGCTCTCATGCTAAAGCAGCTAATAGCACTACACCCATCCGCTCTCATGCTAAAGCAGCAAATAGCACTACGCCAATCTGCTCTCATGCTAAAGCAGCTAATAGCTCTATACCCATTCGCTCTCATGCTAAAGCAGCTAATAGCTCTACACCCATCCGCTCTCATGCTAAAGCAGCTAGTAGCTCTACACCCATCCGCTCTCATGCTAAAGCAGCTAATAGCTCTACACCCATCCGCTCTCATGCTAAAGCAGCTAATAGCTCTACACCCATCCGCTCTCATGCTAAAGCAGCTAATAGAACTACGCCCTCTACACCCATCCGCTCTCATGCTAAAGCAGCTAATAAAACTACGCCTATCCGCTCTCATGCTAAAGCAGCTAATAGCACTACGCCCTCTACACCCATCCGCTCTCATGATAAAGCAGCTAATAGCACTACGCCTATCATCTCATGCTAAAGCAGCTAATAGCACTACACCCTCTACACCCATCCGCTCTCATGCTAAAGCAGCTAATAGCTCTACACCCATCCGCTCTCATGCTAAAGCAGCTAATAGTTCTACACCCATCCGCTCTCATGCTAAAGCAGCTAATTGCACTACACCAATCCGCTCTCATGCTAATGCAGCTAATAGCTCTACGCCCTCTACACCCATCCGCTCTCATGCTAAAGCAGCTAATAGCACTACACCCATCCACTCTCATGCTAAAGCAGCAAATAGCACTGCGCCCTCTACACCCATCCGCTCTCATGCTAAAGCTGCTAATAGCACTACACCCATCCGCTCTCATGCTAAAGCAACAAATAGCACTGCGCCCTCTACACCCATCCGCTCTCCTGCTGAAGCAGCTAATAGCACTAAGCCCATCCCCTCTCATGCTAAAGCAGCTAATAGCACTACACCCATCCGCTCTCATGCTAAAGCAGCTAATAGCACTACACCCATTCGCTCTCATGCTAAAGCAGCTAATAGCACTACACCCATCTGCTCTCATGCTAAAGCAGCAAATAGCACTACACCCATCCGCTCTCATGCTAAAGCAGCTAATAGCACTACACCCATCCGCTCTCATGCTAAAGCTGCTAATAGCTCTAAGCCCATCCCCTCTCATGCTTGCTGAAGCAGCTAATAGCACTACACCCTCTACACCAATCCGCTCTCATGCTAAAGCAGCTAATAGCACTACACCCATCCGCTCTCATGCCAAAGCAGCTAATAGCACTACACCTATCCGCTCTCATGCCAAAGCAGCTAATAGCACTACGCCCATCCCCTCTCATGCTAAAGCAGCTAATAGCACTACGCCCATTTGCTCTCACACTCAGCAGCTAATAGCACTACACCAATCCGCTCTCTTGCTGAAGCAGCTAATAGCACTAAGCCCATCCCCTCTCATGCTTGCTGAAGCAGCTAATAGCACTACACCCTCTACACCAATCCGCTCTCATGCTAAAGTAGCTAATAGCACTACACCCATCCGCTCTCATGCTAAAGCAGCTAATAGCACTACACCCATCCGCTCTCATGCTAAAGCAGCTAATAGCACTACACCTATCCGCTCTCATGCCAAAGCAGCTAATAGCACTACGCCCTCTACACACATCCGCTCTCATGCTAAAGCAGCTAATAGCACTACACCCATCCACTCTCATGCTAAAGCAGCAAATAGCACTGCGCCCTCTACACCCATCCGCTCTCATGCTAAAGCTGCTAATAGCACTACACCCATCCGCTCTCATGCTAAAGCAGCTAATAGCACTACACCCATTCGCTCTCATGCTAAAGCAGCTAATAGCACTACACCCATTCGCTCTCATGCTAAAGCAGCTAATAGCACTACACCCATCTGCTCTCATGCTAAAGCAGCAAATAGCACTACACCCATCCGCTCTCATGCTAAAGCAGCTAATAGCACTACACCCATCCGCTCTCATGCTAAAGCTGCTAATAGCTCTAAGCCCATCCCCTCTCATGCTTGCTGAAGCAGCTAATAGCACTACACCCATCCACTCTCATGCTAAAGCAGCAAATAGCACTGCGCCCTCTACACCCATCCGCTCTCATGCTAAAGCTGCTAATAGCACTACACCCATCCGCTCTCATGCTAAAGCAACAAATAGCACTGCGCCCTCTACACCCATCCGCTCTCATGCTGAAGCAGCTAATAGCACTAAGCCCATCCCCTCTCATGCTAAAGCAGCTAATAGCACTACACCCATCCGCTCTCATGCTAAAGCAGCTAATAGCACTACACCTATCCGCTCTCATGCCAAAGCAGCTAATAGCACTACGCCCATCCCCTCTCATGCTAAAGCAGCTAATAGCACTACGCCCATTTGCTCTCACACTCAGCAGCTAATAGCACTACACCAATCCGCTCTCTTGCTGAAGCAGCTAATAGCACTAAGCCCATCCCCTCTCATGCTTGCTGAAGCAGCTAATAGCACTACACCCTCTACACCAATCCGCTCTCATGCTAAAGTAGCTAATAGCACTACACCCATCCGCTCTCATGCTAAAGCAGCTAATAGCACTACACCCATCCGCTCTCATGCTAAAGCAGCTAATAGCACTACACCTATCCGCTCTCATGCCAAAGCAGCTAATAGCACTACGCCCTCTACACACATCCGCTCTCATGCTAAAGCAGCTAATAGCACTACGCCCATTTGCTCTCACACTCAGCAGCTAATAGCACTATACCCATCCGCTCTCATGCTAAAGCAGCTAATAGCACTACACCCATCTGCTCTCATGCTAAAGCAGCTAATAGCACTACACCAATCCGCTCTCTTGCTGAAGCAGCTAATAGCACTAAGCCCATCCCCTCTCATGCTTGCTGAAGCAGCTAATAGCACTACACCCTCTACACCAATCCGCTCTCATGCTAAAGCAGCTAATAGCACTACACCCATCCGCTCTCATGCTAAAGCAGCTAATAGCACTACACCCATCCGCTCTCATGCTAAAGCAGCTAATAGCACTACACCCATCCGCTCTCATGCCAAAGCAGCTAATAGCACTACACCCATCCGCTCTCATGCTAAAGCAGCTAATAGCACTACACCCATCCGCTCTCATGCTAAAGCAGCTAATAGCACTACACCCATCCGCTCTCATACCAAAGCAGCTAATAGCACTACACCCATCCGCTCTCATGCTAAAGCAGCAAATAGCACTACACCCTTTACACCCATCCGCTCTCATGCTAAAGCAGCGTACAGCACTACACCCATCCGCTCTCATGCTAAAGCAGCTAATAGCACTACACCCATCCGCTCTCATGCTAAAGCGGCTCATAGCTCTACACCCATCTGCTCTCATGCTAAAGCAGCTAATAGCACTACACCCATCCGCTCTCATGCTAAAGCAGCGTACAGCACTACACCCATCCCCTCTCATGCTAAAGCAGCTAATAGCACTACACCCATCCGCTCTCATGCTAAAGCGGCTCATAGCTCTACACCCATCCGCTCTCATGCTAAAGCAGCTAATACCTCTACACCCTCTACACCCATCCGCTCTCATGCTAAAGCAGCTAATAGCACTACACCCATCCGCTCTCATGCTAAAGCGGCTCATAGCTCTACACCCATCCGCTCTCATGCTAAAGCAGCTAATACCTCTACACCCATCCGCTCTCATGTGTTATATTAATATTATCTCTTACTTGACTAGTAGTTAGGTATTCTCAATCTAAGTGCGTGCTGGTTCAAAAGAGGAGTCACGGACGAAGCTTCTTTGGTAGCAAGATAAGTTTACTCGGTAACTGGTGTTACAATACAACAGCAGATGCAATGCAGTTAATGATGATACATACACCTACAGTCGGAGAAGGCCTTCTGCTCTACACAAGAAATGATCACCCTTTTATCTCCTAATTCTGTGATGTCACTCTGGGCCTAACAGGGCCCCCTCCCTTCATCCTTAATTGTGCAATGGTTTCATATAGTCTAGTCCCCTCTAGTCTAGTTGATCACAAGCTTCAACATCAGCACTTCTAGTTTTATCTAGTGTGCCATATTGTATTATGGTGAAATACTGTTGTTGTTCGGTCTTATCTTACCATGGCATAAGTTGTTATTGAGAAACATGCTCAGGTTGGTATCCATAATGACTTATGACTCTGGTCATCTGTGGTTATACTTTTCCCGTGTGAACCTTACTCACTGTTCTTTTATATGATATATTGATTTTATCTTACACATGCTAAAGCAGCAAATAGCTCTACACCCATCCGCTCTCATGCTAAAGCAGCAAATAGCACTACACCCATCTGCTCTCATGCTAAAGCAGCTAATAGCACTACACCCATCCGCTCTCATGCTAAAGCAGCTAATAGCACTACACCCATCCGCTCTCATGCTAAAGCAGCTAATAGCACTACACCCTCTACACCCATCCGCTCTCATGCTAAAGCAGCTAATAGCACTACACCCATCCACTCTCATGCTAAAGCAGCTAATAGCACTACACC
>NC_137918.1:26522708-26532708 GCF_963457725.1 Sprattus sprattus
TAAGGACATCCATAATTAGTTTTTGACTGTCGAATTCGAATGACACGGGCGAAGTGCAAGAGAGTGATTATATGATATTTTGTGACACAAAGTTGCCTGTATTGGAATCTGTTGGTTGACAGGGAATAAGCACATAGTTGAGGCTTGTGTGATCTTCTCTGTGGGAACAGACGCAGTGCAATTGAAAAGAGAATAGTAAATTCTGTGTATCTGAATGCATCACTCGCGGCTGCTGCCAGTAGAAGCCAGTTCAAAATAAAAAAAAGAGATATAGAGGCCGGATTGGTAGATCATTCAGACGCACTCAGTGTGTATAGTTTAACTTAGGAAATCGAGTTAAGCTTGCTTGGGAGTCTTCTTCATGTCGAACAACGGGGCGTAAGAACCTTACGTGTAGGCTGAGGATAGCCATACCGGATTGTTGAAAGCTGGAGACAAACCAGGCAAGTTTGCAAAACGATTTATTCCCTGTCATTGAAAAAAGCAAAAAGCTGGCAAAGAGAAGGGGAGAATAGGAGACAGAAAAGCAGCCTGAGAAACAGCAGGAAAAGCGAGTGAAGAGAATTAATTGTTCCCACCACTTCCCAAGTCTCAGTGCCCTCCCCCATACGCACCCACAGCAAAGGAAGGGGAAGCTGATAACACAAGCCCCAATGCCTCTGTATACTGAGAAAGAATTGAGGAAGAAAAGGCGAAACCTAGAGAAGGTTGGTATAACGGGGCAAGGATTGGTGACTGGTAATGTGTTGAAAGGGAGGTGGGCAACAGAATACACACTGGACTCACTGACCGGCTTGCAAATAAAAGAGAGCGAGAGTGTTCATGAGTATGTGGACCGTGCTCGTGCAATGTGGGAAAAGGGAACAGGCGAAATACCAGACAGTTCAAAACTGGCCCTAGCGCTTTTTAGAAAGTGGGTAATTGACGGATTGCCAACATCTGTACAAAATGAACTAGAATACACGGTAGGGTTGGCAACAAAGGAACACAATCTATGGTTACAGCATGGAGGGCATAGTCTGAAGCGCCCCAGACTTGCAGATTACCCACTGGACTCACTGACCGGCTTGCAAATAAAAGACAGCGAGGATGCTCATGAGTATGTGGACCGTGCGTGGGCAATGTGGATAGAGGGAACAGGCGAAAGACCAGACAGTTCAAAACTGGCCCAATTGCTTTTTAGAAAGGAGATAATTGACGGATTGCCAACATCTGTACAAAATGAACTAGAATACACGGTAGGGTTGGCAACAATGGAACACCATCTATGGTTACAGCATGTAGGGCATTGGCTGAAGCGCCACAGACTAGCAGAGAAATATGAGGAGGAGGCCCAGAGCGTTGTGCGCGAAAGTGAAAAGTTGAGGGAGTTGATTAAGCAAGGGAACACTGAACTGACTGAGAAATGGAAAGTACTGGACCAGATGATTGAGCAAGCAACTGCCAAAGTAAAGGCACTAGGCATTTTGGCTCCAGCTCCAAGTGAGATGGCTGTAACTCCAGCAGCAGCCCCAGCGGCAGCAGCCCCAGCGGCAGGAAATAGCATGCAATATGCACCAGGGCCACAGCAATATGCACCAGGGCCACAGCAATATGCACCACGGCCACGGCCCAGGCAAGCATACCAACCCAGAGATATGAGTCAGACCCAATGCTACAGCTGCGGAGGATATGGGCACATTGCACGTTTCTGTAACCCAGGAGGCCGCCTGCCCCCTCGTAAGCACAACCCACACTATAGAGGACAGGAACCAGCATATGGGCCACCCATGCTAGGAGCACAGGGCCGAGGAACTGGTAATGGTGGAGGCTATAGGCAGTGTTGGACAAGTTACTGGGTAAGTTACTGAAAATTAATACTTAGTTACAGTTACTAGTTACTTATTTTAAAGGTAATTGAAGTACTTCACCAGTTACTGTTTATCAAAAGTAATTAGTTACTAGGGAAAGTAACTTTTAAGTTACTTTTACATCTGTGTTTTAAATATAATGAATATGAACAGTACTGAACAGTCAAACACAGAAACATATTTTATATAACGATTTATTTTAAACAACAGGGCAACATGCCTTCAAATCAAGCAGTAGTACAAAAGTCCCTTTTTAAGACTTAACTCAATACAAAAATAACTGTCTTAGTCATTTAACAGTGTTTTTGTTACTACATTAGGCCCAATGAAGCCAAAGTGATTGGCCTACAGTATTAATACTAAAATATAAAAAGAGAAAACAAAGGTGACTTGAGGTGCAGCATATACTAGAATATGTGAATTATCAAAATGGTTTAACAAACATGCGCTATATCTGTCAGTGATTCTTTTTGGAGTAATATCTCCGCAATATCCTTTAGAATAGATCAAGGCAAAAGGGACTGCAAAATGCAGTGGAAGGATGAATCCAAAATATTAAGATCAACAACGAATCAATTATTGAAGCAAAAGCATATAGGTCTCAATCAAAAAATGAGAAACCCCACGACCTCCTCATTAAATGCAACCAGCACAACATTGTAGACTAGTCATGTTCTTTCACCACTGAGTAAGATCTGTATATAATAGTTGAGGCTAGCTAATAACCTACAAAGATTTTTTATTCGGTCTCTGGCGAGAGACTGGAGTTATCTAGCTAGCTAGGCTGGACGACCTAGATAACAGTACAGTAACGTAGCAGTGTGGAGCAAGATAGCTACTATCCAAGTAACGCTAATGTTCAAGGGATGTGTGTGCATGTTGCTGAAAGTGTTTCACAGTCACTGAAGCGATAACTTAGCGATAGCTTGTAATACCAGCTTGCCAGGTTTTGTTCAAAATTGATACAGTATGTTAAGCTCCTGGCAACTAGTTGGCGTTTGCTATCGCTAGCTAGCGTGCAATTTTACAGACGTAACATTAACATTTTGACTGTAACATTAACATTTTGATTTGACTGTAACATTAACACATTTGTTATAATACTAGTTGTCATGAACCATAACTGTTTTGGGGATGTTCTCTCAACTACATAGTTAGTTGTCATACCTAGCGGTAGCTTAGTTCGTTAGATAGCTAGCTGCAAGCAGCTTCATTGATTTTTTTTCCCCATTGTAAACTTAGGCAAATAAACATGTTGTATTCTATACGACCTGATTATGTCATTCTTTAAGATACATAGCCTATCGTCAGTTGTCTTCAATAGGCTCATTTAGAAGCAGTAATATATATTTGACCGGCTTTTAATTAAAATGTCCGGAAAAGGAAAACTCATGAGATACTGACAGGCAGAGCCATGCCCGGCCCTTGACAAGACCCGAGATGGGTTGATCAAAACGAACCAGGGAACACTGTACTGACTAAATATATGAAAGTATTAGGCCAGATGATTGACTTGATATCCCAGCAGGTAGAAACCAGGGTGGAGGACAAGGACAGGAGTGAATGAGAGTCACTCCCAGTGACTACAGGAGACCAGGTCTAAGTTAAGGTGAAGGGCCGACCACACTGGTCAGAGCCAAAGTGGACAGGACCCTACAAGGTAACAGCGGTGGCTGACAGATTGGTAGGAATTGGAAAAAGTGGGGGAGAGCAACTGGTATCATTTCTCACATTGTGCACTGGCCAACCCTAAAGAACATGCATCTAACTAATGTCTTGTTAGTGGGGACTGTTATATCCTGCTATCTACAGCACTTTATCTGTGCCTAAGACCAGCCCAGTTAAAGACCCATGAGGAGCAAAGGTGATTTTGAATATGGACAGAAGCCAGAACAATGTCTTTTAGTTTGACTTGTGTATCATAATAGACTGCAAATATTATGGCCAAGCAGAATACGAAGGGTATGATATTCATGGCTGCCCGTTTGACTCTGGATACCCCCAGTAAAAGAAATGTTGCTATAACTGGTATACAGATGCATACTGGTGGACTGGAGAACCATTTCCATCCTAAGAAAGGCACAGATGAGTGGAATTTCAAACAAAAAATCTCACTGAGGAGGGGATGCCTAGCCACAGTAAATCCCCTGATCATGTCAATAAAAGAAGGATTGCTTCTACCATGGTCGTTAGAAGGATGGCACACTTCCACCACCAAGGGTGGGAAAAAAGCTGAAGGGGTAGAGAAGTACTATATTTGATATTAGGTATAAAAGATGAAGGGGTAGAGAAGTACTATATTTGGTATTAGGTATAAAAGATGAAGGGGTAGAGAAGTACTATATTTGATATTAGGTATAAAAGATGAAGGGGTAGAGAAGTACTATATTTGGTATTAGGTATAAAAGATGAAGGGGTAGAGAAGTACTATATTTGGTATTAGGTATAAAAGATGAAGGGGTAGAGAAGTACTATATTTGGTATTAGGTATAAAAGATGAAGGGGTAGAGAAGTACTATATTTGATATTAGGTATAAAAGATGAAGGGGTAGAGAAGTACTATATTTGGTATTAGGTATAAAAGATGAAGGGGTAGAGAAGTACTATATTTGGTATTAGGTATAGAAGATGAAGGGGTAGAGAAGTACTATATTTGGTATTAGGTATAAAAGATGAAGGGGTAGAGAAGTACTATATTTGGTATTAGGTATAGAAGATGAAGGGGTAGAGAGGTACTATATTTGGTATTAGGTATAGAAGATGAAGGGGTAGAGAGGTACTATATTTGGTATTAGGTATAGAAGATGAAGGGGTAGAGAGGTACTATATTTGGTATAAGGTATAGAAGATGAAGGGGTAGAGAGGTACTATATTTGGTATTAGGTATAAAAGCTGAAGGGGTGGGAGGAGTACTATATTTGGAGATAGGTATAAATGCACACGGAAAGGACCCATGGGGGCTGATACGCTTGAATTTCATAACTCAATCAGATGACATAGTGAACATACCAACATCAGCACCGGGGGCAGTACAACAACTAGACGCAGAAAAAAATCACTTACCAACAAGCACTAGCGGTGGAAACTGGATTCAGAGAAAGTAACACCTGGATAAAGATTGTTTTAATTTGTGCACATGCTAGACCAGCTCTCACAATGGGGCCAACTGCTTTTGAGGATAAAACATCAATTGGGGAACCAGGTAATTATATTGCATGCCTGATAGAACTAATGTCAGAAACTATTTATCCAATGGCCCCGCCTGTTGTGGGAGCTCCTGTTATGGCTTCCCATGATGTGGGAGCTCCTGTTTCTCGAATAACTGATCAAAGAAATCTGACCTGCAAGCAAGGTGCATTTAATGGGACATATGACAGATGTAACTAACATGCCTATTGCAAGCAAATTGACAATCACCAGACTTGATGTGTGGTGGTACTGTGGAGAAAAAACACTGTACAATTGCCTTCCCGTAAGTTGGAAGGGAGTGCGTGTGTTGGTGTCTTTGAATTCCCCCCATCTTTCTAGAATTTGTTGGTGAAGGAGGGACAAAAAATTCAACAGGTCCAAGAAGAGGACGAAGGAGCGCCCTAATGGAGAGTGGAGGAAAGAACAGAGATGGGGTGTGGATTGATGCAATCGGGCAAGCCCGAATCATACCAGATGAGTATACATTGATAGATGAAGTGGCTGCTGGCTGGGAGTCATTTTCCGTGTTCTCAGCCATATTTCCGTATATAACAGTGAATACAAATGTAAATAGGATTAACCTTGTACATTATAATTTGCAGAGATTGGCAAATTTGACCAGAGACACGCAATTTATGAGCAACTTTCTCAGAATTTTCTGATGACTTTGCAAAACGGCATCGCATTGGACATGCTGCTGGCTGAGAAAGAGGTGGGTATGTGTCATGTTTGGGGATACTTGTTGCACGGCAACTGCTAACAATACTGCACCTGATGGAAAATGAACCAAGAGCCTAAGCAAACTCAAAGCTCTAGCTAATGAAACGAATGAGCAGTCATAGCTCTGCTATTACATACAGCTCTGCTATTACATACAGATGAGTTCATCTGCAGACCTGATGATGATGATGACGATGATGATGATGATGATGATGATGATGATGATGATTTTGATGATGATGATGTTGATTTGGATGAGATCACACCAAGCCCGATAGCTCCATACACTGGCGAGGTGGCTCAGATGCTGAGTCACTACGTAGTGGCAGTGAGTGAAATGTTTAACCAAGGAGAGGAGGATGTTTTTGATGACATTTTGTTGCAGGATGGAGGGTGGGAGAAATGTCTGCCTAGGAGAGAGCTTTGTGAGGCAAAAATGGCGGCGCAAGCCAACTATTTCGATGCCATGGACGACAAGGATTGAAAGAAACAACAAGAAGCAAAAAATGGCAGAATAGAGTAGTCAGATGAGAAAGGGGGAATGATTTTTCTTTTGCTTAAATGTGCTCGCTCATATTGCTCTCTGTGCTAGGATATTATATCAGGATGCATGTGTTTGTGTAAGTGTTTGTGTGTTTCATCTATCTTTTGTGGGATCTATTTTATGTTTAGATGAACATGGATTAACTCATCTGTATGAAAGGGAAAGGGAAGGCAGACTAGTTGGGAAAACAGTGACTCAGCCATAGAAATGATTCACTGATGTTAGAAGGAGCAATAAAGTTACTACACAGGCACATTCCAAGAAAGGAGGGGGTCCCAGGGGGAGCCTGTCACGACACACACACACACACACACACCTAGGAGGTTTCAGAGAAGTTAGAGAAGAGGGAATAGTTATTTCTGATTGGTTTTGGCAGACAACCAGATAGAACACACCCCACAATTGACAGGCCTTAAAATGGCCTGCAGACCATTCATACAATGAGATCGAGCTAATCCATGGACCATCTCCTTATTGTAGCTTATTGATTACAATAATAAACCTCCAGATTTCTACATCCTGCCTCTGGTCTTCTGATTGAAAGAAAATGTGTAGTGAGATCCTATTCTCGCCACATCACTTTCTATAGAAACTAGTTAATTTAGTATAAGACTGCATGCTTAGTATGCAATTTTATAGTTTTTTTCTCCTTATTTTCCTTATTTCGCAATGATACTTAAGGATTTTGTAAAGTATAGAACGACATGTATTCCGTAGGTTTCACTTAAACACTAGTCATTTATAGATTTAGTATACATATTGCAAAAGGTGCGGATTTTTTTATTTTTCATAAGAGTAGGTGTTTAGACACGGAAAAGTTGCGCTCCGAGGGTGACCTCTTCGAGAAAAGCATCGGCAGTTCCACTGAGCCTATGGTGGAACGGATGACCTGTGGGAGGGGCAGACATCCCGATGACGGAGTAGCACTTGAAGTGTACATTGCTTACGCTGTGCTAGTGGCTTAAGAGGGTGTTTTGATAGAGATTGTATAACATAAAAAGAACACACCCCGAAATGTAACCTGGCTTCTTAGTGCTTTGCTTGATGTGGTGTTGACCTCATAAATGAGGTCCAAGTAGGGAGTGTAAGATAATTTCAGTTCAGTATAGTTTTATTAGGAAGAATAGGCCCAATCTTTGAAATAATAGGCCCAATCTTTGAAATGTCTTGTTCAGAAAACCAAGGCCTCTAAGTGTAAGGTCAGGTCACTGCAACAGTAGCTTAACTGTCCAGGACACCAGATGGTTGCCTAGGACAGAAGAGAATGGGACTTATGATACATCGTAGGCCTCTAGGGAGATAACATGGTCACATGGACATGTTGAACACCACATATGACACATTTATGGCTTATGTAATCTAATTGATACACTAGGGTAGCGAACCCATGATCCCATGAACCCATGACCCCATGACCCCATGACCTATTGATCAATTGACTCGAGGGGCCCATCAATGACATCACAAAAGAGACACTATAAGAGCTGTGCTTTTACAGCTGGAGGGCGGGACTCTCCAGAGCTCCGCTTCTGTTGACTTGGTGAAATTGATCATGTTACACTCAACTGTATTATTGATCATGTTAAACTCAACTGTATTTGAGCCGCAACTCATCAAGTAAAGCTCTACCTTGTTACAAACCAAACTTCGTACTGGCGTATTTTCCAAGTCCTAAACCATCACGAGACACACACATACAAGATTTTCTCTAACAGGAGGTAGATGAGGTCCAACTTTTAAATGTCAGAATTACCATATCCTGAGCGTGCACACACACACACACACACACACACACACACACACACACACACACACACACATATTTCCTGAGCACCGGGGTGTGAACCAAAGAGAGCTGTGATCACACGCTCAACTGGCCCTAGGCAAAATGCACCCTACGTTTGTGTGTGTGTGTGTTGTTAAGGTGTGTGTGTGTGTGTGTGTGTGTGTGTGTGTGTGTGTGTGTGTGTGTGTGTGTGTGTGTGTGTGTGTGTGTGTGTGTGTATGTGTGTGTAAAGGTGTGTGTGTGCATGTGTGTGTATGTGTATGTGTGGGTGTGTGTGTATGTGTGTGTAAAGGTGTGTGTGTGCATGTGTGTGTATGTGTATGTGTGGGTGTGTGTGTATGTGTGTGTAAAGGTGTGTGTGTGCATGTGTGTGTATGTGTATGTGTGGGTGTGTGTGAATGTGTGTGTAAAGGTGTGTGTGTATGTGTATGTAGAGGTGTGTGCATGTGTGTGTAAAGGTGTGCGTGAGTGTATATGTGTGTATGTGTATGTGTGTGTGTGTGTGTGTGTGTGTGAATGTGTGTGTAAAGGTGTGTGTGTATGTGTATGTAGAGGTGTGTGCATGTGTGTGTAAAGGTGTGTGTGTGCGAAGAGGGCTTGATTCAGCTGGACTCTGTACCACCAGAGAGGAACTCCGCATCTACAGGAGGGCTGCATTATCAGGGGCTCGGGGACCCTTACACTCAGACAAGAGTCCTTACACTCAGACAAGAGTCCCCACTCTGACAAGAGTACTTACACTGACAAGAGTCTTTACACTCTGACAAGAGTCCTTACACTCAGACAAGAGTCCTTACACTCAGACAAGAGTCCCCACTCTGACAAGAGTCCTTACACTGACAAGAGTCCTTACACTCTGACAAGAGTCTTTACACACTGACTAGAGTCCTTACACACTGACAAGAGTCCTTACACTCTGACAAGAGTCCTTACACACTGACTAGAGTCCTTACACTAAGACAAGAGTCCTTACACTCAGACAAGAGTCCCCACTCTGACAAGAGTCCTTACACTCAGACAAGAGTCCCCACTCTGACAAGAGTCCTTACACTCTGACAAGAGTCCTTACACACTGACTAGAGTCCTTACACACTGACTAGAGTCCTTACACTCAGACAAGAGTCCTTACACTCAGACAAGAGTCCTTACACTCAGACAAGAGTCCCCACTCTGACAAGAGTCCTTACACACTGACTAGAGTCCTTACACTAAGACAAGAGTCTTTACACACTGACTAGAGTCCTTACACTGACTAGAGTCCTTACACACTGACTAGAGTCCTTACACTGACTAGAGTCCTTACACACTGACTAGAGTCCTTACACTCTGACTAGAGTCCTTACACTGACTAGAGTCCTTACACACTGACTAGAGTCCTTACACACTGACTAGAGTCCCCACTCAGACAAGAGTCCTTACACTCAGACTAGAGTCCCCACACTGACTAGAGTCCTTACACACTGACTAGAGTCCTTACACTCAGACAAGAGTCCTTACACTCAGACAAGAGTACTTACACACTGACTAGAGTCCTTACACACTGACTAGAGTCCCCACTCAGACTAGAGTCCTTACACACTGACTAGAGTCCTTACACACTGACTAGAGTCATTACACACTGACTACAGTCCTTACACTCAGACTAGAGTCCTCACACTCAGACAAGAGTCCTTACATACTGACTAGAGGTCCTTACACACTGACTAGAGTCCTTACACTCAGACTAGAGTCCTCACACTCAGACAAGAGTCCTTACACACTGACTAGAGGTCCTTACACACTGACTAGAGTCCTTACACTCAGACAAGAGTCCTTACACTAGACAAGAGTCCTTACACTCTGGCAAGAGTCCTTACACACTGACTACAGTCCTTACACTCTGAAAAGAGTCCTTATACACTGTTAAACTGA
>NC_137918.1:26545208-26552708 GCF_963457725.1 Sprattus sprattus
ACAATATTCCATGTACACTTTGACTCAGTAGGGTGGAGCTCTTTCTGTTAGTCTGTGTGTTTCTTGCCCAGTGAAAAAAAACTTCTGTGTCTTTGGAAATAAACAAAAGGAACCTTTCCTCCAGCCGGTTGAACCTGCTTGTCAAGGGAACAGGTTTAATCTTGTACAATGATGCGTACCAAGGGAGAGAGACAGAAATTCACTCAACAGAGCTTCACCTTAGGAACTTAAGAATTAACACATACATAAAATGTATGGAGACTCATAAAGACATTTTTTTTTGTATTTCCCACTTCAACATCTTTTCTCCACTGAGCTATAGGGAGACGGCAGCAGAAGTTCTCTGGGTAACTATGACTGGGTATTGGTTGGTGTGCAGCATTCACTATTTAATGCATGAACCAGGACATAATCGGCTTACTAATACACTGGAATATATGCTTGAGAGATGCACACACAAAGAATGATCAAAATATACAGTCGCAGGTTTTAGAAATCACTGTTTAAAACTAGATTCCGTTTGGGGCCTTCACAACGAATTTCTTCCCTCTCTGAAATATAGAGCATAATGTGTCTTCCAGGGTTGGAGGCCAACAAGTGGGGTCGAGTTTCAAAAGATTATTTCTCAAACCTGCGACTATATTTTGTTCATTATTTGTGTGCACATCTTTCAGGTGTGGTAGTGTATGACATTTCTGAACTATCTCATGTAACTTGCAGAATCCCTGAATAGGAGTGAAAATCCTTCTACTATCTTAAAACAACCAGCTAGTAGATAGGAAGGCTGCATAATACTAGTCACTGGAAATAAAACAGTGGAGCAATTTTCCATTTTTGGCGTTCAACAAAGTGTTAAACTGATCATGTTGACGTAACCGCTGTCCCTGTTACATTCACTAAACTATAGATTTACTGAAATATGTTTAGGGAAGATGAAGAGGATCTAGACTGAAAATAAGTGATGCTTTAACTTGCAGTGAGTCACTACAGCTCTGCCTCCAACATGAGTGACCATGGAGACTCTGCTGGAGGAGGCAGTCATGGAGACTTCAGGTGAGTCTATATAAGTGTGTGTGTGTGTGGGGGGGGGGGAGTTGGGGGAGAGAGAGAGATTGTGTAAGTGTAAGAGAGAGTGAATGTGTGGTGATTCAACAAGCTCCAGCTCATTTGTCAAATCATAAAAGAAAGAACATACAGACATTGTACACGAGCACAATGCAGTATTATGGCTTTGGTTTGTTTGTAAAGTCTGACCCCAAAAGAGAGACTGAAGTCACCTGCACCCAGCTGTGTGTCCATGAAGAGTGACATGTCAAAAGATCAGGACATCTACTTCAGAGGGGGAGAGAGTCATCCTGATGCCAGGTATGGACAATTTGCACAATGGATTGATATGTAGGGCCATTTAATAAAGAGCATTTAGATGTTTTCAGTGACGTACACAACTGCAACATTATTATGCCTTTTTTCTTTGTAAAGCCAAACTCAGAAATGGAGGCCAGTTTCTCCTGCACCCAGCTGTGTGTCCATGAAGAGTGACATGTCAAAAGATCATGGCGTCTACTTCAGAGGGGGAGAGAGTCATCCTGATCCCAGGTATGGACAATTTGCACATTGGATTGATGTGTACAGAGTGTGTTCAAATGAAACAGATTAAAGACAGCCCATGTCATGCAGGGCTCACCGTCTATCTGACTCATATGAACATTATACCATGGCCTGAAAATATTGTGTGATAATGTTGAGGGGTGGCTTTGATATGTGTAGCCCCAGGGCCCTTAGTGTTCATAATGTGGCCCTGGATGTACAGAATGTGTGAGTTATCTGAGCAGGCCTACAGTGCTCATCTTTAAAATGGATACAGACAGCCCATGTAATATACGGTCCATCGTCTTTCTGACTCACATGAATACAACCCATCCGTTGTATCACACTGCATGTTTACATGACAACACTTTCATGCTAGTTAACACTGACATGACAAATGGACATTGCCATAGTCTACCTATGAATTTGATAACGTAGAAAACATTTACTAGGTTTACTAGGAGACAGAAATTACATTTCATGTGAACATCATCCTGTTGAATGTCGGGAAATAAAATGTCAGTCCTATTTTGGTAAACTGATGTGTGGATAGAGAGCAATTTTAACTTGGGAGCTATTGACGTTGAGTTTCAATGGTTGTCATGCAGAAACCTTGTCTGGGAATTCCCCGCCCCTTAACTGCATTTCATGTGCTCAGTTAGTCTGGCGAACTACTCAATGGAGGTCCACTTCAGTCATGTAATTGGACACACCTTTAACCAATCAGACCAACGATACTATACATCGATCGGTAATAAAAGCAATCACATCTTTTTTATGTATGAATTGTTCCAGGGCAAGTTTCTGCTCTATTTTCAAAGAAAACTTGCCTTTAAAATCATCCAAGACAGCCGCGAGATCAGTATCGAAGTTTTGCTGTGCTTCTCTCTTTGCCGTCGCTTTTGTTGCATAGTCGTGGATAGTTTCAATCCGCAAATTGCGCGCCAGGTAGCCAATAGCCAGTTTGTGATCTGCCCCTGCACGACAACATTGTTTCACTCTTGTGTTTCCTACTCCCATATTTGTCAGTATTTTATGATTGCTAAAACCCCCCACTAATTTCAGTTAGTTGGGCTCCAAACTTCTAAGATTAAGAGAATCCCTCATGTTTTATCAGTTCTGTCAGTGTTCACATTATTCGTATTTGGTTTCATGCTGTCTCACTGCACCTTTCCTGTTTGTACCCACCTGTGTAACTCACGATTCCAAGTTTGTCTATGTGTCGTGCATGTTTGTCCAGCTCTCCTACAGCAGTGTTACCCAACAGCTCATACAAGTAGTATCAGCATTACAGTTTCAATTCCATTGCAGTACAGAACTGAACACTTCTCTTGCAGCAGAATATTTTACAGTTTAGTAACAGCACATGACTCCTCATCAGTTTTACCTGGATGTTAAAAAAGAGTTAGAAATGAGGCATCATTAAAATTAGGCAATGAAATGTTTGTCTCATACCTCTCATATTACTTCTGTGATTAGTTCTGCTGTTTGGTGCATAGATATATACCTGTAAATGCTTTGTTGACCAATACCTGCTGTCCTTGTATTTCCTTCAGTGTCCAACAGGAAGAACAAACAATCCATACATCCTCCAGCAAAACATATCAAAATGAATTGTCTACTGTATTCAAGGTGCGTAAAACATTATACACATAGTTAACCAATGATCAGTCCTTGAACACTTGTTGATGAGTTGCCGTGATGACCCCAATGAGTGGCTGGGTGCAATCACAGAGTCTATTTTTAGGGATCGTATACAAAGGATAATTTCTTTTTTTATATTTTTTACATAGCCTTCTATAAAATATTGGGTAGATGTGTTTCTGTACAGAACACTTTGAAATGCTGTTTTGATAATGCACTGAACTGTACAACGTTATACACAGTACTGCTACAGCCTTCTGCACAAAACTGGAAAAAGTACTGGAGTGTGTGAAAGTACACTGTTTGTATACTCATACTATATTCAGTCTATTGTCAATGATTTCATCAGAATGAAGTGGGCAGTAACACTAACTGCAAAAGGCTTTAGCCTAACAAGCATTCTAGAGTCATGCTAAATTACTGAAAGTACTCTGTACTCATTCAGTCTATTGTCTCTGAATCTGTCTAAATTCTCTCTGAAGTACGGGACACAGTAACTGCAAAAGGCTTTAGCTTTAGTGTTTTAGAGTCGTGCTAGTGTGTAGACACTAATCAAGAAATTTTAACCCATTGAATCAAAAATGTTATTTTTGAATCTAAAAATCTAGAATAATCTTTGGTCATTGAGTTTTGAATGCAGTGTTTAATTTTGCAGTAGTAGTTTTGCATTTTGTTTTTGTAGTTTTCTGAATTGTGTTTAAACATTAAAAAAAAAATAGACCTAGTTTCAGAAAACGTGTGTAAGTGGTTGTAAAACAAAAGCGCAGGAAATGCCTGTCAACAACTGATCAGAGATATAGAAGAATTGAAATGGAAATGTTTCATTCTGTTTTTTCATCAATGATGGAATGATGTGATTTGCCATCAGGAGCTTGAACACAAAGTCATCACTTTCATGACGAATGAACTAAAGAGGCTCAAGAAGATCCTGACTCATGATTACCCAGAACCTCCTTGTAGTGAGGAGGAGGATGAGGAGGACCAGAGAGATGCCAGAGATGAAGCTCTGAAGATTGCAGTGCACATCCTGAGGAACATGAATCAGGAGATCATTGCTCAGCAGCTGGAGAAATGTGAGATATTTACTCAACACTGACTTGCTGAACTTTAAACATTGTTATTGCAAGCTTGCTTAAACATTTACCGAATACTTTAAAGATAAATCTTTATGTTCTGTAGAAACAGAATTATTCCTTCAATATGTGATATCAAATCTCACTAGAAAAATAACAGTGATGTTCACACATTTTTTTTCTGTTTATAATACCTGAAAGGACAGAGTAAATCCAACACTTCACATGAGCCCACATAATTTGTCTGTCATAATTTGTTAATTACTCATGACAAGTCATGACAAAGGCTTAAAGTGCTCCCTTCACACTTACATATGCTGTCAGATTGACTAAATCATATTTATTTATCTCTAGATGGACTGTTTCCTAGATGTCAACAAAAGCTCAAATACAACCTAACAGAGAAGTTTCAGAGTGTATTCGAAGGCGTGGCTAAGCCAGGAAACCCTAGTTTTCTGGAGAAGATCTACACAGAGCTCTACATCACAGAGGGGGAAAGTGTAGAGGTCAATACAGAACATGAGGTCAGACAGATTGAGATGGCATCCAGGAGACAAATAGCAAAGAGGGAAACACCAATCAAATGTACTGACATCTTCAAGCCCTTACCTGGACAAGACAAACCCATCAGAACTGTGCTGACAAAGGGAGTTGCTGGCATTGGAAAAACTGTCTCTGTGCAGAAATTCATTCTGGACTGGGCTAAAGAAAACGCCAATCAGAATATTCACTTCATATTTCCTCTTCCTTTTCGGGAGCTTAACTTGATTAAAGACAAGAAATACACCATAATAGACATCATCCATCACTTCTTCTCCGAAACAAAAGACTTTGCCTTCTCCAACCAGGACGGATACAACATTGCTTTCATCTTTGATGGTCTGGATGAAAGCAGACTTCCTCTGGATTTCAAGCACAATGAATGCATATACAATGTATCAGAACCTGCCTCAGTGGATGTCATTCTCACAAACCTCATCAAGGGGAATCTGCTTCCCTCTGCTCTTGTGTGGATCACCTCCCGACCAGCAGCAACCAATCAAATCCCTCCTGAGTGTGTTGACCAGGTGACAGAAGTCCGGGGTTTCAATGACCCACAGAAGAAGGAGTACTTCAGGAAGAAAATCACAAAAGTGGAACTGGCCAGCAGAATCATCACACACCTGAAGTCTTCCAGGTGCCTCTTCATCATGTGTCACATTCCAGTTTTCTGTTGGATGGCAGCCACTGTTCTGGAGTACATCCTGACTGAAGCAGAGAGTGGAGAGATTCCTACATCTTTGACGCAAATGTACACTCACTTCCTGATCATACAAACTAAACACAGGAGCCAGAAGTATGGAAACCGTGATGCTGATGCACTCTGGAACCTGAAGACCATTCTGTCCCTGGGTAAACTGGCTTTTCAGCAGCTGGAGAAGGGCAATCTGATCTTCTATGAGGAGGACCTGAGAGAGTGTGGCATTGATGTTACAGAAGCATCAGTGTACTCAGGGATGTGTACCGAGATCTTCAGAGAGGAGGCAGGGCTGTACCAGGGGAAGGTGTTCTGCTTTGTTCATCTGAGTATTCAGGAGTTTTTAGCAGCTTTATATGTGTTTTTGCACTTTAGCAAGAGAGAGAGCAATATGCCTCACCAACTCCACACCTCTCCGCTTTCTTCACTGCTCAGTGCGAACAATCTTAATGACCTACACCAGACTGCAGTGGATCTGGCCTTAAGGAATGAGAATGGACACCTGGACCTTTTCCTGAGGTTTCTTCTGGGCCTCTCACTGAAGTCCAATCAGAAACTCTTACAAGACCTGCTGCCACATAGAGGAAGGAGATCATTGAACACAGAGGAAACAGTCAAGTACATCAAGCAGAAGATCAGAGAAGCCCCCAACCCAGAGAGATGCATCAACCTGTTCCACTGTCTGAATGAACTGAATGACCACTCTCTGGTGGAGGAAGTCAAGGGCTACTTGAGGAAGGGAAAAGAAACCAGAGATGATCTCTCTCTTTCCCAGCTGTCAGCTCTGGCCTTTGTGCTGCTGATGTCAGACCAGGAACTGGAGGAGTTTAACCTGTGGGATTATGGGAGAAGGAGATCACCTGCCAGATCAGATGCAGGTCTGCTGAGGATGCTGCCCGTGGTCAAAGCATCACAAAGAGTGAAGTGAGTATTGGAGTCTTGAATGAGTCTGCTATCTGGATGAAGTCCATAGTCCCCTGACAGCACTTATCAATACTGGGAACTGAGTACTAATTGTTGTTGCCTCAAGCAGAGATCATTCCACAGAAACACACCTACATGTTAGTGAACACCTCACAGACAGTTACTGCTCAAAATCATTTGGAAATCAGATGACAAATTGTGTCTTGATCTTTGGTGTCTTTGAAGTTTTTTTTTACAATCGCTAAAACCCTTTTGTCCAAACTGTACGTTTTCAAAACTGGCGCAATTAGCACAACCCCTGTCTTTTGTGGACCATACCATGAATTGTATGACTGTTGTTTTTACAGAAAACGCAGTCAAATTTGTATTTATTTTTTTACAATTCCTAACAAACATTGACCTATATTTATGATACTTTTTCCAAACTCTGAACAAAGTAACACACCTACATCTCGCAATAAGCCAAATTGTTATTTTCTGCTCAATAACACATTCTCTTAATTAAATACTAACTCAAATGCAAAAAAAGTCTTTCTCTACATACACTAAATTAGTCAGAACATGGCAAATTGGACTCAATATCAATTCATTATTTCAAAACACTAGCACACATTTTCTTTCCTAGAGGAATATGTCACAATCAAAGCACAATGACTTACAAAATACTAACAGTTGATGATATTACAAATACTGCATTACGTTTCATATTTTAGTTCTTCAGGTACCTGCATAAACAGACAATTTGAAATCCATTGTGTTTTTTTTTATTCAGCATCCTTTCATTTTAAACTACTAAACCACTAAGTGAGCCATCTTTACTTCATGGAATGAGCTGTAGACATAAAATAGAAGGTGACAGAAATGCTGCAGTAAAAGCTTTATTGTTAAGAAGGTTATGTTTTCAGCGTTTGTCTGTAAACCGGATTACGCTTCTAATTATTATGAAAATGCTGCTAATAACACATCCTGTCAAAGTTAGGAATGACAACAATATATACTATGATCAACGAAATATCCAACATGCATGGCCTTTGT
>NC_137918.1:26560208-26562708 GCF_963457725.1 Sprattus sprattus
TGTCTCTTTAAAACCCCTGTTTTGACTGGTTGCTGCTCAGTGCCAAACTGGTCTAACAGTTTTCCACCGTGCCTTCAATTAGTGGACCCGACCTCCCTAGTCCCCAGAGCTGCTCCCCAGGGTCCTAGAGACTGACCAGTACAGCCCTGGTGTGATATATGCCGTCCACAACCTTCCCTAAGGGCATTTGCCAACGTTTAGCCGAGGTGGGACCCAAAGAGTAGCTATCTGTTTTCTCAAATTGTTAATCAAATGTGTCAACATGTTGAGGTGTTGTGGCCTTACAGTTTGTGTGTTTGTGTTTGTGTCTACAGTCTGGAGTGCTGTAGCCTTTCGGTAAGAAGCTGCTCATCTTTAGCTTCAGCTCTCAGATCAAACCCCTCCAGTCTGAGAGTGCTGAACATAAGAGGAATCATCCTGCAGCAGTCTGATGTGGAGCTGCTTTCTGCTCTACAGAAAGATGCTAAATATAAGCTGACTGTACTACAGTAAGTAATGAATACAGCACATACAATAACATTCCATGTTATCCACTGTACATATAAACAATGGTTTACTGTGTCCGTTTATCATCTCCATATAGGATATATTTGGAGAACCTTGAATCAGTCTTTAGTCTGACTGAAGCAGAGCTGTTCTACATATTTACACATGTCAGTGTTGAGGAAGCCTAATGGGGAAACCTCATTGTGAGGGTGATGTAATCTACAAAATCTCCTCTACAGGTATTAACTGGGCAGCCATCAATCATCCATCAGTCTGACTGGAGCAGAGCTGCTGCAGATGCTGCAGTTTCCAGACACTCAGTACCAGATGATCATCCAGCTGCCCCACGGATCAGCACTGTGTGTCTACCTGTCCACTGCATCACTTTAAAGGGTTATTTAGTTTTTCTTGTGATACATAATCACCATCTCTAAACTGATAACTGATTTAACTGCTTGTGATGGCGCGTTTCCTAGGCGCAACCTAATGACGGAGGCAATGGACTTTCATTATTCTTTTCACCGCCAATGTAGACTTCTATAGTCTTTATTTTACATTCCCACATAACTCTCTGAACTGGTTCATCTTGACTGGCGTGTGTAGAATCATAGGGGTGCACACTTATCACTAACACCATGCCAAACATTTCACACCACACTCATTCATTTATTTACCATTGTTCAAAATCTCCATTTTATTGTTCAATAAAAAAATTGCAGAAAGAGAGCTGGCAGTAGTCTGACACGGTAAGCTACTAAATACACCAGGAAATAATAAAGCCTCATATCAGCATTGATATTTTGACCCATTCTGTGCTTTGTAGAAGGTTTTTTTCCACCCAGAGAGTATGTAGCTATCGCCACCCAATCTACAATGGAAACATGTTTTGAAAGTTGTTAGTGTGTAGAGTAAGTACCTTTTGTTTGTATTAATTGTTTCCCTAGCGTCTGCAATCTAGCGACCAGTGTGTTAGCAGCAGCTAACCTACCCACATAATGGGACCATGCTAGTTAAGCCTAGTACCAGCAGGCTAGCAACTCAAACATGATATAAACTGGTAGTAAGTAGGCTTATATGATCCCTTGGATAGAAATAAGGCTATCTTCGTTCCCTGTAATGTCTCGACCAATGTTAGCAGACATCTAATCCAATTGGTAAAGATTGCATTACAATGCAATTTTTAAAGGGATATTTAGAGAATGTTACCAATGAATGTTATCATTCACACTGGCTAATTTGAGATAGGCCTACATGTTATTCTTGTAGGTAGTAAAAAGGTGCAATAAATTGGGATGACCAAATGTATGCAGCATATAATTAATCAATACATTATTTCATTGCACTGCAATCCAGTACAGATGGTGTAGGCTTTGTATAGTAGCTCCATAAAACCTGAACCATTTACCTACATATTACAAATTAATTTCAGAACAAACAAATGCACTGCATGTTCTTCTGATTAGGTAATTTTGTTCATGCTTACAAAATGTGGAGAACGTTTATTTTTTTAATTTAAACTAAGGTTTTAATATTCTTATTATGTTTAAATCAGTTCCAAGTTCCACAAGCTAGTACACAAATGTTAATATATTTTAATAAAGTTTGCCTGTTCAATATAACATCAACTACGTTTTTTTTATATCGTGGTGGCTGCCGGCTCTGCCATTGGATCTTTCCCTGTCTCAGGAAGAGTACTCCTGACCCTGGACAACTTCATGGTTTGGGCAGGTTCACGAGGAACAAGGTTTCGCCTTTGTGAAATCAATGAATTGCGTTGTAAGGTTTTCGACGGTGAATGTGAACTTTAACAATTGTTCAAATTATTTTGAAGGCCTGACTTTGTTCTTTTTATTGTTGGTACCATTTAAACTTTGTATAATGTGTATTTCTTTGACACATGATTTCACCACTGTGCTGTGGGCCTGTGGTGATATGGTTGTGTGATGGTATGAGTTCAGCTACCTGATGAAAGGGTTGATGTAGTAGTTGTTGGGAGGCTTCTTTGGTGAGAGTT
>NC_137918.1:26580208-26582708 GCF_963457725.1 Sprattus sprattus
TTGAGGGTCTGCCACGCTCCCACACCTTTAAGATTTTGAACAATCCCTCAAGATACTTTGATCCCCCATGGCTGAAGAGTATCCTGACCAAGTTTGAAGGCATTACCATTAAATCTGTAGGAGGAGTTGCGAAAAAATGCTTTTTCTTAACATTGGAATTAGCAGAACATATATATAAATGTTTATGATGTCATAGAGTGCGTTGAACTCGTCTTGATCCAGGGAATCAAACGATACCTCATTGTTGAAAATGTGGCATATGGTTCAAAAGTAACATGTGTAAATACATCTTCAACTTTGACCCATTGGTGGCGCTAGAGGGTTGGAGTGGGAGACATGAAACTTTGTGAAATTGATGAGAGGCCTGGTCCCAATAAGTGTGCCAAATTTCACAACTTTTGACCATGCGGTTCTAGGGGTTGCCATAGACTCCCATGTGTGTAATAATAATCAATAGAAAACCAATAGGTGGCTTTCACAGCTTCGCTGCTTGGCCACCAATTATCTCTGTGTATGAAATGTGCTTTATATTTAAACTTGTCTCTGTGTATGAAATGTGCTTTATAAATAAACTTGTCTCTGTGTATGAAATGTGCTTTATAAACAAACGTGTCTCTGTGTATGACATGTGCTTTATATTTAAACTTGTCTCTGTGTATGAAATGTGCTTTATGTTTAAACTTGTCTCTGTGTATGAAATGTGCTTTATATTTAAACTTGTCTCTGTGTATGAAATGTGCTTTATATTTAAACTTGTCTCTGTGTATGAAATGTGCTTCATGTTTAAACTTGTCTCTGTGTATGAAATGTGCTTCATGTTTAAACTTGTCTCTGTGTATGAAATGTGCTTTATGTTTAAACTTGTCTCTGTGTATGAAATGTGCTTTATATTTAAACTTGTCTCTGTGTATGAAATGTGCTTTATATTTAAACTTGTCTCTCTGTATGAAATGTGCTTTATAAATAAACTTGTCTCTGTGTATGAAATTTGCTTTATAAACAAACTTGTCTCTCTGTATTAAATGTGCTTTATATTTAAACTTGCCTCGCCTTGCCTCAGCTCAGTTGAAACTTGTGAGTGAATTTCTCAAGTCCTATTTCTGTAAACAGTCAAATGGCTGAGTCTTGACTTTGCACAATTCTATGGTTGGTTGTGCTGACGGCCAGACAGGAGCCCTGCTGAGAGTCTGTTTCAGTGATCTCCACGAGAGAGAGAGAGAAAAGCACGCTGCAGTTGAAATATGAACACTTTGTGTCTCTTACGGACATCTTCTAACGATCTTTATGTCTTCCTATCGAGTCAGTGCTGTCACTCAGTGTTAGTGTGTGTGTGTGTGTGTGTGTGTTAGTGTGTGTCTGTGTGTGTGTGTGTGTGTGTGTGTGTCACTCTGACTGGCAGACACTTGTGTCTCGGGACGCCGCATGAAGAAGATGACTTACGTTTGTTTGGAGCTTGGGCGTATAGATGTATCCTGCCTGTGTTATGACGTCAGAAGATGACTTACGTTTGTTTGGAGCTTGGGCGTATAGATGTATCCTGACTGTGTAATGACGTCAGAAGATGACTTACGTTTGTTTGGAGCTTGGGCGTATAGATGTATCCTGCCTGTGTTATGACGTCAGAAGATGACTTACGTTTGTTTTGAGCTTGGGCGTATAGATGTATCCTGCCTGTGTTATGACGTCAGAAGATGACTTACGTTTGTTTTGAGCTTGGGCGTATAGATGTATCCTGCCTGTGTTATGACGTCAGAAGATGACTTACGTTTGTTTGGAGCTTGGGCGTATAGATGTATCCTGCCTGTGTTATGACGTCAGAAGATGACTTACGTTTGTTTGGAGCTTGGGTGTATAGATGTATCCTGCCTGTGTTATGACGTCAGAAGATGACTTACGTTTGTTTGGAGCTTGGGCGTATAGATGTATCCTGCCTGTGTTATGACGTCAGAAGATGACTTACGTTTGTTCGGAGCTTGGGCGTATAGATGTATCCTGCCTGTGTTATGACGTCAGAAGATGACTTACGTTTGTTTGGAGCTTGGGCGTATAGATGTATCCTATCTGTGTTATGACGTCAGAAGATGACTTACGTTTGTTTTGAGCTTGGGCGTATAGATGTATCCTGCCTGTGTTATGACGTCAGAAGATGACTTACGTTTGTTTTGAGCTTGGGCGTATAGATGTATCCTGCCTGTGTTATGACGTCAGAAGATGACTTACGTTTGTTTTGAGCTTGGGCGTATAGATGTATCCTGCCTGTGTTATGACGTCAGAAGATGACTTACGTTTGTTTTGAGCTTGGGCGTATAGATGTATCCTGCCTGTGTTATGACGTCAGAAGATGACTTACGTTTGTTTGGAGCTTGGGCGTATAGATGTATCCTGCCTGTGTTATGACGTCAGAAGATGACTTACGTTTGTTTTGAGCTTGGGCGTATAGATGTATCCTGCCTGTGTTATGACGTCAGAAGATGACTTACGTTTGTTTGGAGCTTGGGCG
>NC_137918.1:26585208-26600208 GCF_963457725.1 Sprattus sprattus
ATCACTTCAAACTCAGGAAAAAGTTGGTTCTTCAAACCTAACCCAAAAGTCTAAACACAAAATGTTCTTTTTCCCTCTTCAAACAAACATAAACTTCAAACTACTTTCCTTGTCGGTCGGTTTCCAGTGGGCAGTCCGGTCATTTCAGGCTTGGGCTTATCCTTCTCCCTTCCTGTTGCGCTTTACTAAGCGTTTCCACACACGCTCCCTCAACTAGGTGCCCTAAGCACCTACACCTGGTGAAGTTCTGCTGCATTGTGGGGGATGTAGTTTGACTGGCGGCCATCTTGTGGTGTGGCAGCCAGTCCTCCAGGAAGATGCCACACCCCACTACAAGCTGGCCCACCGTGATGCCACAATACACACACACACACACACACACACACACACATACACACACACACACACACACACACACACACACACACACACACACACACACACACACACACACACACACACACACACACACACATATGTGCCCACCCTGCTCGTGCGCAAATAATACAGGCAATCAATGGCAATCTGTCTGGCCCACTGTGACCTTGTAGGGGCTGAACAGCACGGAGACTTCCAGAACAGGCCTGCTGTGTGTTATCGGCCGCCCATGATTCATCACACACTGAGATCGATGGCGACCATGTGCCGAGGAGGGAGGAGACACTACTAGAGGTCAGGGCTGGAATCTTACAGAGGGTGACCAGCGCTAGAGGAGGGTGACCAGCACTAGAAGGCAGAAGGGCAGGAGGGCAGCACCACTCAGGAGGGCAGGAGGGGAGGAGGGGAGGAGGGTGACAGGCGCTAGAGGGCAGGAGGGGAGGAAGGGAGGAGGGGAGGAGGGGAGGAGGATGACCAGCACTCAGGGGTCTGGAACTGCCCTGCACTCCCAAGCAATATTCTGGAATATTCTGAAAATCCATCTCTTCTTTGGTGGCATTCTTTTGTTACCACACCACAGCAGCTGTTTCTTCAGGGTCTGGTCCCTGTTGCCTTGATTCTCTTGATTCTCAATCAGTTTCGTCAAGACTTTCTCTCCAAAGCCCAAGCCCTGCCCTGAGCTTCTGATTGGTTGAAAGCAGAGTCTTGATGAAGGGAGTATCTCTGCCCATGTGGTCAGTAAGCCTGCCTCTCTGAAGGCGATGGGATTTCATGTCCACATTGCAATGTGCATAATTATAAGCATATTACAACTAAACTAAAACTTCATGTACTGTAACTTTTAAGCAATGTTGACATACATTAGTTATATCCTTGAGACCATTTGTCCTTCAGTCAATGCACCATAGAAGAAGTACATGTAGTCAGCAGTGCATTCTGCTCCAATATACCATAGAAGAAGTGTCTGTAGTCAGCAGTGCATTCTGCTCTATTTGGCCTTGGCATAGCCCATACTGCTTTTCTTAAACCACAGGAATTTATTTTGTAATTTTTTATCAATTCACCATTTACCTTGTGATTCACTTTAGTAGCAGTCTATCAGAAAGTATTTCTCATACAATGCATTTTTACCATGTCATTGAGAAAGAAAATTCTTTAGCGCTCAAGGGTTTGATGTTAAAGTAACTCTATGCAACAATTTGACACCTTTTGAGATATAGTTTTACAGGCAACTAGTTTTGGTACCATCCTCAAATTCATTTTGATAGCATATGGTCATGTGAAGGACAGATAAACACCTGTGTCTTCCCCACTAGCCATCCAGGATATGCCCTATGTAGTTCTGTGTAACGGGCTGGTACACTCTGCAAAAATGGAAGCTTTCATACTCATAACAGTGTCAGCTATACTTCCAAAAGACACCAGTTATTGTGTTTGCAAGCATCTATCAGTGCCAGCTGGGCTGATGGTGGGGTTTGCAAGGTTTTTGCATGCCTTTTAGGTAGTTAGCCTACTACCTTTGGAACAGTACTCCGTATTGCTGCTTTAATGGACAATCTGATGTGTTAGAGGGTTACATGGGAGCTCATTCATGACGCATCACTTCCTGTTATCTATCCCCCACGATGTATCACTTCATTTATTTACCGAGTCTTGGCCAGGCCTTTGATTAATCAATGTCAGTTATTTTTGAATGTGTTTAGAGTTAAATTTGACTTGACTTGCCTGTGAAGCCAATGTTCCCCATCACCAGCACAGAGCTGACATCCCCCGTCTCCTTTGATTGACAGCAGGGACTATAAGGCAGCCTGCTTCCTCTCTCTCCATTACTGAAACTGACAGGTGGGAGAGGGATAGAGAGAGGGAGAGAAAGGAGAGAGATGGAGGAAGAGAGAGAGAGAGAGAGAGAGAGAGAGAGAGAGACAGAGAGAGAGAGAGAAAGAGAGAAGATGGGGTAAGGGAATGAGAGACAGGTGGATTAAGAAACAACACAGAACTCAGGACCAGAACAGACCACTACATGCAGAGATCACAGAATCTTCTTTTGACAGTGTCTGTGACCCAGGACTAGAGTAGGACCAGATTAGGACCAGATCAGGAATGGGTCTAGACCAGATTAGGACCAGATCAGGAATGGGTCTAGACCAGATCAGGACCAGATCAGGAATGGGTCTAGACCAGATCAGGACCAGATCAGGAATGGGTCTAGACCAGATCAGGACCAGATCAGGAATGGGTCTAGACCAGATTAGGACCAGGTCTGGGTGATAATTAGCTGCTACCATAACAAACCCAGACCAATCAGGTTTTAAAGTATCATAAGACTGCTTCAGTCTTACTGATGCAATGACCCCCATTACCTGTTAAGCCTATATTGAGTATGTAGAATGCATGTGTATACAACCATGTCCTATTCGTGTGAGAGCCTATATTGAGTACTTAGTACGCACGTGTATACAACCATGTCCTGTTAGCGTGACAGTCTATGTTGAGTATGTAGTATGCATGCGTATACAGTCATGACCCAACCGGTACAAGCCTATGAATAATCTGTTAGAAGCCTCTGCCTTGCTGTCAGCGAGAAGGCCTAAAATCCAGGGCCCCCTTTGTGTTGACAAAACTAGAGGGTGTTATAACAGGTTATAACATGTCATGAGAGGGTATAACAGGTCATAAGAGTGCAACACAATGATAAAGCCAGAGGATGTTGTAACAGGCTATAACAGGTCATAAGAGTGCATCACATAGAAGAAGTACATGTAGTCAGCAGTGCATTCTGCTCCAGGGTCAGAGGGTGTTATAACATGTTATAACAGGTCATAAGAGGGCAATGCAATGACAAAGCCAGAGGATGTTATAAGAGGTTATAACAGGTCATAAGAGAGCAACACAGTGATGGCCAGAGTGAGCTGGGTGGAAATGATTTGCGGTTGTGTCAAGCCCTTAGGAACTTCCCATTCATCTCCTTCCTGTCAGCCGGACGGAACAATACACACTCTCACCCTGTCCAGGCCTCGCCTCGCCTCGCAAGCTCATGTTGCTGTGACAACTGTGACGGCTGTCCTTGAATACACCCACACACACACACACACACAATATACTCACCCACACACACACACAACCTAACACGAACAGACATATACAGATAAACACACAAACACACACACACACACATGCACACACACAAACACATAATCGTACACACACACACACACACAAACACATTCACCAGGGCCATGAGTCACAGGATGAAGTGGCGAGCCTGTTCCCTTTGTGACACTTTTCTAATTTTCTCCACCTCTTTCCGTCAGATGAATGTGTTGCACAGTGAGTGTCAGTGTTTGTAATTGTGTCTTTGTGATCGTCTGTGTGTGCACTTTGTATGGATGTGCTAGTGTGTGTGTGTGTGTGCTAGTGTGTGTGTGTGTGTGTGTGTGTGTGTGTGTGTCTGTGTGTGTCTGTGTTTGTGTGTTTATCTGTATATGTCTGTTTGTGTAAGGTTGTGTGTGTTAGGGTAAGTGTGTGTGTGTGTAGGTGTGTGTGAGTGTCCATTTGTCATATGTTGGGTGCATTGCTGAAGGAGAACAAGAGAGCCACACGTCATCAGCCCTGTATGACTGCTCTGGAACCCAGGCCCCAATCTCCTATCCTAGGGCCCACCACTCAGGCCTTAGTCTCCTATACTAGGGCCCACCACCCAGGCCTTAGTCTCCTATCCTAGGGCCCATCACCCAGGCCCCAGTCTCCTATCCTAGGGCCCACCACCCAGGCCTTAGTCTCCTATACTAGGGCCCACCACTCAGGCCTTAGTCTCCTATACTAGGGCCCACCACTCAGGCCTTAGTCTCCTATCCTAGGGCCCACCACCCAGGCCTTAGTCTCCTATACTAGGGCCCACCACTCAGGCCTTAGTCTCCTATCCTAGGGCCCACCACCCAGGCCTTAGTCTCCTATCCTAGGGCCCACCACCCAGGCCTTAGTCTCCTATCCTAGGGCCCACCACCCAGGCCTTAGTCTCCTATCCTAGGGCCCACCACTCAGGCCTTAGTCTCCTATCCTAGGGCCCACCACCCAGGCCCCAATCCTACACTCCATCATTATTATGATTATTACTATGATTATTATAAAGGTTACTAAAAAAGTGAAAGTTAACAAGTTGAGAGACAAACTCACCATCTCTGGTTTAAATTGCAGCAAAAGTTTTCAAAAGGAATGCAATGTTGTGAGCACCACTCACACCACACCAAAAGAGCTTCTCCTGATGCAGAGACCAGAGAGCTCTAACAGGAGGCAGTGTCTGCCACCTTGTGGCCAAAATGCAAATAACAGGCACATGGCCTTTTGTTGGTCTAACCCGTGCATATACGTCAGCACCAATTGCATGTTATAGCCTCAAAATGAAATAAAAAGAAAACTCATTATAAAGACTTAGTTGAATTAGCCAGTTTGGTGGATGTAACATCCTCTTATTAGAGTTTATTGGTTTGATATCATCTTCTGTGACTGTTTATAGAAACGAAGGGCTCTCACCCTCGAGTGATGATCTGAAGATGAAAGTGACTCTCTCTATGGCAGAGGTGGTGTAGACACACACACTCTGAAACCCACCTCTGCATTTAACCCATCCAGGGAAGTGACACGCACACACAGTTAAGTGCGGTTACACACTAACCCGGAGCAGTGATCTGCCTTTGGCGGTGCCCGGGGAGCAGATGGACTCATCGCATACGGGGGTCAAATAGGGTCGGGCTGTGCCATGGAGACAAAACTGTTTATTGATCAGCGACGGTTCTCCATAACATACCTGTGTGTCATTGGCATGGTAATCATCATAGAGTCAATTTACAATCCAGTCTGACTGGGTCTGATGAGGAAGTAGAACAGAAGAGGTAGGGAGGTAGGACAGAGGGAGGCCATGCCACTTCACAAACTGGTAGGATGAGTTTGTTTGGTTTAGATTGTTTTCCAACATGGCGGCAGTGAAAACTAGCCTACACCACACTCCAGTACTTACTGCTACTCCGCATCTTGCCCTCTATTGTGAAGTGATTTGTGAATATGTATAAGGTCTTCATAGTTTGTATAAGGTCTTCATAGTGATTTGTGAATATGTATAAGGGCTTTATAGTTTGTATAAGGTCTTCATAGTGATTTGTGAATATGTATAAGGTCTTCATAGTGATTTGTGAATATGTAGGTCTTAATAGTGATTTGTGAATATGTATAAGGTCTTCATAGTGAATTGCCAATGGTAATTTGCTGTTGGTTGTAATGCATAGTAAATTGCAATACAGACCATTACATTTGTTAAGATCCCACTGGGGAACTTTGCATGGCTAAACGGTTCACATGTCCTTGGGCTTTTGGTATTTAAATGTCATGAACAACATGAAACAAGTAAACAACTTTAGGAGAGTTATTATGCAAAGTCCATGTGATTTGATACACCGCATGACCTTTATTGGCCCTTTTGCATTCACTGTCAAACTATAAACTCGATCTGCAATGGCGTCTGGGAATTGTAGGCATGTTGATTCGTCAAACGATTGACACAAATAACAAGTCTCATTGTGTGCTAATTTAGTTCGTTTTCATATTAGAATATTGACTATTACACCTACAGTGCACAACCCTACCATGTTGGTTAAATACGCTAGAAAACACAAAAGCACGAACCACTCATTCTGAAGTTCACACACCCTTTCACGGTAGCTTTAAATAGAGGGCTGAGGCGTCGTGAACCACATCTCCCAGCAAGACTTGCGACAATATTGTGTACTTTAGAATTACGCTGTGTGTAACAGTGTTCTGGAAATTGTAGTTCCTATATGGCTTCAGTATTTCCTTCAGTACGTCTCGAAGCCTACACAGTCCATGAGGTAGACAATTCTTTGCAGGGGGAAGTGCACCTTAGACATGAAAATATTAGCCAGGTAAATTTTATTTTGTAAAGATTTCCTGTCTAACAGTTTGCATATGGAAGTAATAATTGTCTTTCAACGCCGAGTCCTTTAGAATGACCGTTTTGCCTGTTGCGCATGCACTATAAATGCAAAGACAGCATTAGCTGCGTTATGTTAGTCGTTTTATTTCGGGAATTGACACAATACGGCTGGACCGTTAATGTTCTGATTATCGATGACGTTTACGGTTGTCATGCTATCATTAAACATCGGTTCATTGAGAATAAAACAGCAGTGAGTGTTTAAAGGATTGTCAATGGAATGGTGAGAAACAAATAAAGCTAAAATCGATGTCTCGGGGAGGATAGTCTGCTACACCCCTATTCGCAGGCATGCAAGAAGACACCTTCATTTCTGGAAAAGGGCTAGCTAGCCACAAAAATGCCGCAACATTACGGATGTCAGTTCTTTGAGCGTAGAACAAGGTAGAAACGCAGAAATGGGACACGGACGTGTCATTTTAAAATATATGAGTGGCAGCATGTTATGAAGACAGGTTATATAAATCGGAGCTGTTGTTGTTGACATTAACAAGTGAACAGGGTTAGCGCTACGCTACCACTACCAATCAGAGACAATAGTCATGTATCGTTAGCCAGCGTGGCTAGTGAAAGCATTCAACGCAGTAGTGACAGCAGTGTTACTTTCACTGCCGAGCTCTAGATAACCGGGGTCTCCCTAGGCCGTAGACAACGTCTCTGCCGTTTCTCTCAAAGCCACACGGACACTGCAAAAATCAAGTAATATTTGGAAATACTTTATAGAAAGTCCTCATTCGTTTTTCTTTATTACAAGAATTTGTTCCAGTTTTGTCAAACGGTGAATCAGTTTGGATAGCATAGCTTTCCATAGCAGTTAAGAGGTCCAAGGTGCTGTCATGTCAACATTGTTTTATTTCTAAAAACAACAACACGGAGTCCTGTTTTCACCCTTTCTCTTTTTCTCCCACCGCAGGTTTTGAATTGATGGAAAGATGTCCAAAAAAAGGGGGAGGTAGGTTGCAATTCCTTGAGTCCAGCCACATCTGGACACATCTGCCTACATGTATGGATTAGCCTACACACAATGGTCCTTATAATTGTTTACAAATATGACATTGGCCGTATGTGCGTTGTAGTAGCTTCGGGAAGACATGTCAATTCTTGACCACCTTATCCACCAGTCTGCTTTCACATCTGGATCGCAGATGGATGGCATTTCCTCATTCTAGGGCAGTTGTCAGGGTAACAGTAACTTGTACGATGTAATGGATTGGACTACACGAATACAGCCTGATGTTGACACAATTTTTTCGTTCTCGACATATTTCCAGCGTCGTGCACTAATATTAACGTCGGGAACGACGGAATGGCCTTGTAGTGTGACACAATCGAAGAACTGGGATGTGGCGTCCGGGACAAAAGTCGAGTGAGTCGGAATACCTTTGTGTTTTCCTGCCTAATTTGACCACTCCTACGATGCGTGTCTCGACGTTGACAAATAGCAACCTGGTATCGTAGCTAGCTACATTTTTGTAATCTTCTTGACATTTTTGTAATGTTCTTGAACTCTGAGGGATAGATAACCCGCGTTGTCTTCTTCGTGACACCCAGAAACGGGTCCACAATTGCTTTTTCTTCCTTTCCCGTTTTTTGGAACTCCAGACAGACAGGATCACACAGCGCTTCTGAAGCCATGGTTGATATTATTGGATTTGAAGGATGTTTGGTCAGGGTCAAACTTGTTGTGTTGCCAGTCTTCCCAGGTCCTGTTCATACCTGTCATTAGAACGCGTCTAAAGTGACAAAAGCACAAATAATTTTCATAAGAATATGGAAATATATTGAATCCTTACATGACATAACATAATCCTGAAGATTGTGGAGTCAGGTTAGTTTCTTGATTCACAAATAAATGTCACGCAAATCACAAATGTATGGTATTTGCATTCACCTTGTATTAACATGCGCCTCGGGTGATCCAATCACATGAGGAGGGCATTTCTAAGTACGGGTGTGGCGTTAACGATGTGTAATCTGATGCTGGCATAAGCAAATACACTGCTATTACCCACAAACGGATGCTGTGCAGTGGAATGCTGTGGAGTGAAATGTCATAATTGAATTAGTAGTGTTTATATTTGGTGTATTGTGTTAATGCAAAGGCACATACAGTGTCCATGACGGACTGACAATTGTTGGGAAACTACGTATGCGCTCGTCATGCCACAGGACTTGAGACAGAAACAGTATCGAGATATCATAGAGTCTTTTATTATGCATCAGAGATCCAAACCCAATTAGAATAAGCAGTCTTAGGGGAGACAGCAGCTGAAACCACTGCACACCAGTCTTGTCTCTTGTCTTCTCTGATTCAGCCATTGCTTTTTTATTCCTGGATATCTGCCCTCTTCCTCTCGTCCTCATTATCATCTGCTTTCCCCCCTTTTTATTCCTCCCTCTCTCTTCTCCTCTTTCTTTCCCCTCTCTCTTCCCCTCTTTCTTTCCCCTCTCTCTTCTCCTCTTTCTTTCCCCTCTCTCTCCTCCTGTGTTTCCCCTCTCTCTCCTCCTCTTTCTTTCCCCTCTCTCTTCCCCTCTTTCTTTCCCCTCTCTCTTCTCCTCCTGTGTTTCCCCTCTCTCTTCTCCTCTTTCTTTCCCCTCTCTCTTCTCCTCCTGTGTTTCCCCTCTCTCTTCCCCTCTTTCTTTCCCCTCTCTCTTCTCCTCCTGTGTTTCCCCTCTCTCTTCTCCTCTTTCTTTCCCCTCTCTCTTCTCCTCCTGTGTTTCCCCTCTCTCTTCCCCTCTTTCTTCCCCCTCTCTCTTCTCCTCCTGTCTTTCCCCTCTCTCTTCCCCTCTTTCTTTCCCCTCTCTCTTCTCCTCCTGTGTTTCCCCTCTCTCTTCCCCTCTTTCTTTCCCCTCTCTCTTCCCCTCTTTCTTTCCCCTCTCTCTTCTCCTCCTGTGTTTCCCCTCTCTCTTCTCCTCTTTCTTTCCCCTCTCTCTTCTCCTCCTGTGTTTCCCCTCTCTCTTCCCCTCTTTCTTTCCCCTCTCTCTTCTCCTCCTGTGTTTCCCCTCTCTCTTCTCCTCCTGTGTTTCCCCTCTCTCTTCTCCTCTTTCTTTCCCCTCTCTCTTCCCCTCTTTCTTTCCCCTCTCTCTTCTCCTCTTTCTTTCCCCTCTCTCTTCTCCTCTTTCTTTCCCCTCTCTCTTCTCCTCCTGTGTTTCCCCTCTCTCTTCTCCTCTTTCTTTCCCCTCTCTCTTCTCCTCTTTCTTTCCCTCTCTCTTCTCCTCCTGTGTTTCGCCTCTCTCTCCTCCTCTTTCTTTCCCCTCTCTCTTCTCCTCTTTCTTTCCCCTCTCTCTTCTCCTCCTGTGTTTCCCCTCTCTCTTCTCCTCTTTCTTTCCCCTCTCTCTTCTCCTCTTCCTTTCCCTCTTCTGCTTCTCTTCTCTTCTCCTCTTCCTCTCCTCTCCTCTACTTCTCCCCTCCACTTTCCTCCTCTCTTCAACTCTCTTCCTCCTCCTCCAATCCATCCCCCACTCCTCCTACCACTTTGGTTATTTTCTCCTCCTCTTTCCTGTCCTTTCCTCCTTTCCTTTCCTCTGTTCTCCCATCTCTCCTCTCCCCCTCTATCTTCTCCTCCCTCTCCATTTCTTCTCCTCCTCTCTCTCCTCTCTCTCTTCCACACCTCCTCTCCCTTCCTCACCTCCTCTCTCTCCCTTCCACACCTCCTCTCTCTCCCTTCCACACCTCCTCTCCCTTCCACACCTCCTCTCTCTCCTCTCTCTCTTCCACACCTCCTCTCCCTTCCTCACCTCCTCTCTCTCCCTTCCACACCTCCTCTCTCTCCCTTCCACACCTCCTCTCCCTTCCACACCTCCTCTCTCTCCTCTCTCTCTTCCACACCTCCTCTCCCTTCCTCACCTCCTCTCTCTCCCTTCCACACCTCCTCTCCCTTCCACACCTCCTCTCTCTCCCCACTAATCCCCTCCTCTCTCTCCCTTCCACACCTCCTCTCTCTCCCTTCCACACCTCCTCTCTCTCCCCACTAATCCCCTCCCCTCTCTCCCCACTAATCCCCCCCCCCCCCCCCCCACACAGGAAGCGTAGCAGCGGAGAGCTGAGTGACTGTGTGACCCCTGACCCCGGCAGCCTGCTGGGGAAGCGCATCCAGCACAGCTGGCGAGAGAAGGGCGCGGTCACCAAGTGGAAGGGCACCGTGCTCGACCGCCTCAGCGTCAACGCCTCCCTCTTCATGGTCAAGTACGACGGCTTCGACTGCGTCTACGGCATCGAGCTCTTCAAGGACGAGCGGGTGTCCAACCTCCAGGTGCTCAACGAGAAAGTGGGTGAGTCAACACACAAACAGGTGCCAACACCGAGAGGAACACAGGAACAGGGGGAACACTGAGAGGAACGCAGGAACAGGGGGAACACTGAGAGGAACGCAGGAACAGGCGGAACATCAAGAGGAATGCAGGAACAGGGGGAACACTGAGAGGAACGCAGGAACAGGGGGAACACTGAGAGGAACGCAGGAACAGGGGGAACACTGAGAGGAACGCAGGAACAGGGGGAACACTGAGAGGAACGCAGGAACAGGCGGAACATCAAGAGGAATGCAGGAACAGGGGGAACACTGAGAGGAATGCAGGAACAGGGGGAACACTGAGAGGAACGCAGGAACAGGGGGAACACTGAGAGGAACGCAGGAACAGGGGGAACACTGAGAGGAACGCAGGAACAGGCGGAACATCAAGAGGAATGCAGGAACAGGGGGAACACTGAGAGGAATGCAGGAACAGGGGGAACACTGAGAGGAACGCAGGAACAGGGGGAACACTGAGAGGAACGCAGGAACAGGGGAACACTGAGAGGAACGCAGGAACAGGGGGAACACTGAGAGGAATGCAGGAACAGGGGGAACACTGAGAGGAACGCAGGAACAGGGGGAACACAGAGAGGAACGCAGGAACAGGGGAACACAGAGAGGAACGCAGGAACAGGGGGAACATCAAGAGGAATGCAGGAACAGGGGAACATAGAGAGGAACGCAGGAACAGGGGAACATAGAGAGGAACGCAGGAACAGGGGAACATAGAGAGGAACACAGGAACAGGCGGAACATCAAGAGGAACATCCTTCGGACATTTCCAACACATGGAATGGAATCTTGGGCTAGAGCAGAGAAGGGTTCTACAGTGGGCCTGTGCCGCTTGAGGAACCCTTTGGCAGAGGGTGCCGTTAAGAATAAGAATGATCCTTCTCTAGTTCCCTTTACTGTGATATCCAAATAGTCCTTAGAAATATTCTGTCTTGGTTAGTGTAACCTATAGTAGAACCAGTCATGGGTTCTCTCTTGAGACATGACTGAATGCTTTTAGAACTCACTGGCAGTAAGGTCCTCCAGGACCTCAACAATATCTGCTCCTAGATCCTCCTCCTTATCTGCTAAATGTCGAGATGAACCAAATTGGGTGAAATTGGTAGTGGCAGCCATCTTGCCAGTTTGAATGATATCAGGGCTGTGACTCATTGTATACAGTAGATGGACTTGGATAGGGTGTGTAAACTGAACAGCTCTGGGACTGACATGACATCACGTGACGTGATGTGACGTGTGTCATCTCTCATATTTCACTGGAGTCACTGTGGTCTGGACCTCCTGGCTGAGTACTGATGTGAGTTAGGGATGCTGTAATGAGCCCTGTTTTAGGTTAAAGGGTTAGTGACTGTAATCCCAGGCACCAGAGCTGGACTTGCACTGGGGTTGAAAACTCAACCCCCCACCCCCCCCAACCAGTTTATTATCTTTCCGTGTCTGCTCTGCATAACATAAAAATGCTGCACTTGTGTTGAGTAACGACCCTCCCCCCGAAATGTAATCCGGCTCCATGATGGTGATGATGATGATGATGGTGATGATGATGAGGGAAGACTGCAGTGGTGTGTCTAAGGAGGGTTTTAATTGAATGCTCACATACAAGCCTGACGTTTGGAGCTAGTGTGCCCTTGTGCAGACCGAGGACCTTGGAAAATGCCAGACCATTGGAGGTCAGAAGAATTCACTTCAGTGTGTGTGTGTGTGTGTGCTAGTTAGTTAGTAAGTTCATTTTGATGTGTGTATGTGTGTTAGAGAGTTAGTTATTTATTTAAAAGTGTGTGTGTGTGTGCGTGTGCGTGTGCGTGTGCGTGTGCGTGTGCGTGTGCGTGTGCGTGTGCGTGCGCGTGCGTGTGCGTGTGCATGTGTGTGTGTGTGTGTGTTAGAGGCTGCATAAGGCTGGAAACAATAGGTCAAACACTGGTAAACAATACCGCTGCATTTTTGTTGTGAGACTGGAAGCATGTTGGTTGTTTTCTAAGTCTAGGCTATATGTTACGCCTTTAAGTGTTACACCTTTAAGTGTGCTGTGCTCTCTGCTATGCACAGCACTCATCAGCCACTTGTTCAGACTGCCAGCCCAAATCAGTTCTCTCGCTCGATTAGACCGCCCTTGTATCAGCTCGATTAGACTGCCCTTGTGTCCAGATCATTTGGGAAATCTGGACAGCAGAAAAAAACATGAAATCCAAACTGATTTCTAAAGACGCGTCTCAGTAACTTTTGTGTCTTCACAGACAAACCCGATCTGATCACAATAACAGTGCTAATTACAGTCGTCTCAAAAGATCTTATTTCAGAAACAAATCTGATCTGCCTGAGGTCAGAGCCCCCCCTGGTCTCTCTCATTCTCTCTCTCTCTCTCTCTCTCTCTCTGTCTCTCTCTCATTCTCTCACCCCTCCATGTTGCTGTGGCCTTGCTTTCAGGGACATGGACTGGATCTTGTCCTTGTGTTATTGTCTGAAAAGCTAAACTTTTTCACCATTTGGCTTAAAGAACAAATGGTGACTGAGATAACCTCACTGTTGTGACTAACATGGGGAGATCTGACCGGGTCGGAGAACCCCAATGTTGTGACTAACATGGCTATTCTGTTTGATTGTGCCTCGTTATCTTGTCATTACTGTCTATGTTACATTAGTTATGACAATGTTTTTAGTCATTAGTTATGATGTAAATGTTATTCATCATTAGTTATGATGTTGGTGTTGTTATTTATTATTAGTTATGATGATGTTGTTATTCATCATTAGTTATGATGATGTTGTTATTCATCATTAGTTCTGATGTTGTTATACATCATTAGTTCTGATGTTGTTATTCATCATTAGTTCTGATGTTGTTATTCATCATAAGTTATGATGATGTTGTTATTTATCATTAGTTATGATGATGTTGTTATTCATCATTAGTTCTGATGTTGTTGTTATTTATCATTAGTTATGATTATGGTGTTGTTATTTATCATTAGTTATGATGTTGGTGTTGTTATTTATCATTAGTTATGATGATGATGTTGTTATTTATCATTAGTTATGATGTTGGTGTTGTTATTTATCATTAGTTCTGATGATGTTGTTATTTATCATTAGTTATGATGTTGGTGTTGTTATTTATCATTAGTTATGATGTTGTTGTTATTTATCATTAGTTCTGATGATGTTGTTATTCATCATTAGTTCTGATGATGTTGTTATTCATCATTAGTTACGATGATGTTGTTCATCATTAGTTATGATGATGATGCTTATCATTAGTTGTGTAGAGTAACGCTCCTGCATGTGTCTCCAGTGAATAATAAGATCAAGGTCCCCCATGACGCGGAGGAGCTGGTGGGGAAGGCGGTGGAGCACCTGTTTGAGAAGGAGGATGGGGAGAAGAACGAGTGGAGGGGCATGGTGCTCTCCCGCGCCCCCATCATGACCAACTGGTACTACATCACCTACGAGAAGGACCCCGTGCTCTACATGTACCAGCTGTGGGACGACTACAAGGACGGAGACCTCCGCATCCTACCTGAAGCAGGTGAGATAAGGGGGAGGGAGAGAGTGTTCAGCCTACCTGAAGCAGGTGAGATGAGGGGAGGGAGAGAGTGTTGTTCAGCCTACCTGAAGCAGGTGAGATAAGGGGAGGGAGATAGTGTTGTTCAGCCTACCTGAAGCAGGTGAGATGAGGGGGAGGGAGAGAGTGTTGTTCAGCCATGGAAATGGAGAGGTTTTCTCAGCTTAAGATATAGTTTGTTTATTGGCATATACTATGTATGTGGCATATCAGTGGCATAGCAGTGGCATATCAGTATGCATAGCAGTAGGCATAGCAGGCGCATATCAGTCTGCATAGCATTGGCATATCAGGGGCATAGCAGTGGCATATCAGTACATTTACATTTCGTCATTTCGCCAAAGCGACTTACAAGCATACAATTTTTTTTCATTTTACATTGATGGCAAACTGCACATCAGGAGCAATTAGGGGTTCAGTGTCTTGCTCAAGGACGCTTCGACAGGGAACCGAACTAGCAACCTTCTGATTACTAAACGACTTCTCTACCTCCTGTACCACTGCCGCCCCCAGCAGTATGCAGTATGCATATCAGTATGCGTAGCAGTGTCATAGCAGTGGGATAGTAGTATGCGTAGCAGTGGGATAGCAGTATGCGTAGCAGTGTCATAGCAGTGGGATAGCAGTATGCGTATCAGTGGCATACCAGTGGGATAGCAGTATGCGTGGCAGTGGCATAGCAGTGTCATAGCAGTGGGATATCAGTATGCATAGCAGTGTCATAGCAGTGGGATAGCAGTATGCGTAGCAGT
>NC_137918.1:26605208-26612708 GCF_963457725.1 Sprattus sprattus
ACATGCTCTTGCACACGGCCCAATCCAGAGTGCTTGCTGAATTAGCTTAGCAACATGCTAACTGGCAGACCGTTAGTCAGAGCTCTAGACGGCTGATTTCAGTCAATGAGGTCACGGAACAAGCACCTATTTTCACACTCTGGAGTTTTATGGTTTGAACTTCAGTCTGCCGAAACAAAAAAACTCAATTATAATAACATTGTGTTACAGATTGTTACGGGAGAATTATTTCTCTTATGCGGCAAAATGGCTGCCACAGCTTGAGCTGTATCCCCGCCCGCAGTGAGAGGAGGAGTAGTAGTTCTCCTTCCTGTATGCTGTCAGAGGAGGAGTAGTAGTTCTCCTTCCTGTATGCAGTCAGAGGAGGAGTAGTAGTTCTCCTTCCTGTATGCAGTCAGAGGAGGAGTAGTAGTTCTCCTTCCTGTATGCAGTCAGAGGAGGAGTAGTAGTTCTCCTTCCTGTATGCAGTCAGAGGAGGAGTAGTAGTTCTCCTTCCTGTATGCAGTCAGAGGAGGAGGAGTAGTTCTCCTTCCTGTATGCAGTCAGAGGAGGAGTAGTAGTTCTCCTTCCTGTATGCAGTCAGAGGAGGAGTAGTAGTTCTCCTTCCTGTATGCAGTCAGAGGAGGAGTAGTAGTTCTCCTTCCTGTATGCAGTCAGAGGAGGAGTAGTAGTTCTCCTTCCTGTATGCAGTCAGAGGAGGAGTAGTAGTTCTCCTTCCTGCACAACAGCTGAGGGGGATCCAGGAATCTCATGGTCCAACACCTCATTAAGTGGAAAAGACAGAGAGGCAAACAGACATCATCTGGCCCTGTTCCTACCCTGATCTGGCCCTGTTCCTACCCTGATCTGGCCCTGTTCCTACCCTGATTTGGCCCTGTTCCTACCCTGATTTGGCCCTGATCCTACCCTGATCTGGCCCTGTTCCTACCCTGATTTGGCCCTGTTCCTACCCTGTTCTGGCATGGATCCACTTCAGTCAGCTGTGGTGTGGGCTTGGGAACTGTACAGCCCCTCAGACTTAGTCTAGTGCTCCTTTGCCCTGCTTCTCCTCTTCCTCTCTTTCTGTTGGACACACACGCCGTACCCCTTGTGTTGTTCCATGTGTGTCCTGTAGAGGTGTGGTTCATGACAGCCACTCGCCTCGCCCCCATCCACCTGTCCACCTGTTGGGCTCCTCTGCCTCCACCGGATCTGCATGCATGTCTGTCTGTCTGTCTGTCTGTCTGTCTGTCTGTCTGTCTGTCTGTCTGTCTGTTTGTCTGTCTGAAAGTGTGGTGGAATGTCTGCATTAGTGCCAAGGTACTGGAGCAGGCCTTAGCCAGACAGGAGCCGGGTCTGGGCCGGCTATGGCCCGTAACTGGTTTGGTTCCGCTTCTGTTGCGGTTCAATGCTGGTCCAAAATCAGCTGCTAGCCAAACTCACGCCAGTGATCCGGCAGGGCAGACTGTTGTAGTCACACAGAAAACACATCAGAGAAATGTGTGTTGTGTGTTGCGCTGGACAATATCAAACCCTTTCACCTGTATTTGGGTCGGGAAGCCACTCGCGGCTCCTCTCTTAAAGATGCAGGTGGTTTTATAGGACTCAACAGCGCCCCCTGTAGGGAAGCCACTCACGGCTCCTCTCTTAAAGATGCAGGTGGTGTTATGGGACTCAGCAGCGCCCCCTAGTGACTGAGCTGGCTAAGGCCTGCACTCAAGTTCTGATCACCGTAGCAACTTGTACATTTGAACTCTGGGTTGTAAGCCAGGAGTCGTAGCCTAACCCTAACCCTAGCCTGGGTTTATAGACAGGGGAACTCAAACTGAGTGGTCTTGGGTGAAGCTCATGGGAATGATGTCCCGTCTAATCAGTCCCTTTGGATAAAGCAGTGTTTATATAATCAAGATCTGTACAAAATGGTTTTCCCTATCCTTTGAAGCACACAGCGTTTTTAAAAAGTAAGGACTCATAAGTTGCTGAAGATGTTATTATATGGTTCCAAACAAATCAAACTAATGCTTTAAATTTGAGTTTATTTTTTTCTTTGGATGTCAAAGCTATGATTGATTGATTGACAGCATAGGCCCATGTTTGTTTTCTTTATTGGCACTTTGATTTGCGGTCTGTGTGCCGCGCTCCTGTGTGAGTAACGTCTCCGACTCCTGTGTGTTTGTGTTTATTACTCCTGTGTGTTTGTGTTTGTTACTGTGTGGCCTGACGGCCCACACCTTAAGGACACTCTTCTGTGTTTGACTTCACACACACACCTTAAGGACACTCTTCTGTGTTTGACTTCACACACACACACACACACACACACACACCTTAAGGACACACTTCTGTGTTTGACTTCATCATCTGCTGCTTCTTACCAAAGTTAACTCTTTTCAGTAGGCTTCATCAAGAAGTGTCAAACTCCCCCATTCTGTTTATTCTGTTTGTGTAACTATGCTACCATGAAATAAAATAAAGACGATATTTTTTTGCACTGGTTATGAGCGTGTGTTTGTACTGGTTATGAGTGTGTGTGTGTGTGTGTGTGTGTGTTTGTACTGGTTATGAGTGTGTGTGTGTGTGTGTGTGTGTGTTTGTACTGGTTATGAGTGTGTGTGTTTGTACTGGTTATGAGTGTGTGTGTTTGTACTGGTTATGAGTGTGTGTGTGTGTGTTTGTACTGGTTATGAGTGTGTGTGTGTGTGTGTGTGTGTGTGTGTGTTTGTACTGGTTATGAGTGTGTGTGTTTGTACTGGTTATGAGTGTGTGTGTTTGTACTGGTTATGAGTGTGTGTGTGTGTGTGTTTGCACTGGTTATGAGTGTGTGTGTGTGTGTTTGTACTGGTTATGAGTGTGTGTGTTTGTGTGAGTGTTTGTACTGGTTATGAGTGTGTGTGTGAGTGTTTGTACTGGTTATGAGTGTGTGTGTGTGTGTGAGTGTTTGTACTGGTTATGAGTGTGTGTGTGTGTGTGTGTGTGTGTGTTTGTACTGGTTATGAGTGTGTGTGTTTGTACTGGTTATGAGTGTGTGTGTGTGTGTGTGTGTGTGTGTTTGCACTGGTTATGAGTGTGTGTGTTTGTACTGGTTATGAGTGTGTGTGTGTGTGTGTGTGTGTGTGTTTGTACTGGTTATGAGTGTGTGTGTTTGTACTGGTTATGAGTGTGTGTGTGTGTGTGTGTGTGTGTGTTTGTACTGGTTATGAGTGTGTGTGTTTGTACTGGTTATGAGTGTGTGTGTGTGTGTGTGTTTGTACTGGTTATGAGTGTGTGTGTTTGTACTGGTTATGAGTGTGTGTGTGTGTGTGTGTGTGTGTGTTTGTACTGGTTATGAGTGTGTGTGTTTGTACTGGTTATGAGTGTGTGTGTGTGTGTGTGTGTGTGTGTTTGCACTGGTTATGAGTGTGTGTGTGTGTGTGTGTGTGTGTGTTTGCACTGGTTATGAGTGTGTGTGTGTTTGCACTGGTTATGAGTGTGTGTGTGTGAGTGTTTGTACTGGTTATGAGTGTGTGTGTGTGTGTGAGTGTTTGTACTGGTTATGAGTGTGTGTGTGTGAGTGTTTGTACTGGTTATGAGTGTGTGTGTGTGTGTGAGTGTTTGTACTGGTTATGAGTGTGTGTGTGTGAGTGTTTGTACTGGTTATGAGTGTGTGTGTGTGAGTGTTTGTACTGGTTATGAGTGTGTGTGTGTGTGTGAGTGTTTGTACTGGTTATGAGTGTGTGTGTGTGTGTGAGTGTTTGTACTGGTTATGAGTGTGTGTGTGTGAGTGTTTGTACTGGTTATGAGTGTGTGTGTGTGAGTGTTTGTACTGGTTATGAGTGTGTGTGTGTGAGTGTTTGTACTGGTTATGAGTGTGTGTGTGTGAGTGTTTGTACTGGTTATGAGTGTGTGTGTGTGTGTGTTTGTACTGGTTATGTGTGTGTGTGTGTGTGTGTGTGTGTGTGTGTGTGTGTACTGGTTATGAGTGTGTGTGTACTGAGCAGGACATATGCAAACAGGTCAGCAAACTTGAGCAGTCAAGAGAAATTCAGGTAAGATAGTCATGACCTTCTTATCTAGACCCGCCTTCATACTGGGAGGGATAAGGGCGACTCCTAGAGGATACCAGGGGAAGCCCGCCTCAGAATGAAATGACTTGAGACTGTCGGTAAACGATGGGTTGACAGATGTTATTCTAGAATATTGATTGGTTAAGATTAGTTACCAGGCAGGAACGGAAAACCCCCAAGTATTTGATTGGCTAATACCAGCAACAACGTTGTTTGCCTAACTTTAATGTGGTGTGACGTTTAACGCTGCTGTTCAACATTAATAGCGACTGAATTACACTTGTGATGGGTGTAATCTGTAGCAGTAAATATCGTAAACGTAAATAACTGATAAAGGATGTATGTTACACTTCACAAACACAGATAATCGTTGGGTTTTTGCTGAAAATAGAGGTCTTGGTATTAGCCAGTTCCTGCCTGGTAACTAATCTTAACCAATCAATATTCTAGAATTACATCTGTCAAAAAAGGGTAGACACAAAAATAAAACAATAGACAGATGCCAAGACAGACCCTGCAGACCCTGTATTATTCTGTATGCTAAAACATCAAATAAAAAACTGTTATAAATAATCACATTTTGTTTGTTGTTCCGCCGCTTTGTTTACTTACAAGACGGAGGAAGAAGAAAGAAGTTGCTGGAGCTCTTGTCCGAACTCGGAAAGGGTATTTCAAACCTGCTTTTCCAACCATCTTACTTGCTAACGTTCAGTCCATCGACAACAAAGTGGATGAACGTAATGCAAGTTCAAATTACCACACCAGTCCAATTCACACAAAGTTCCAATTTCCAATAAAATGTACAAGTTTTCACAAAGATCCAATACATGCAATCAAAGTCTGCTCTCGCAGAACATGCAGTACATGCAGTCAACAGGTTGCTCTCTTTCTCTCATGCTCCCGAACTCTCCTCTCCTGAATCCAGGAAGTGCAGGCTCTTTAAAGGGCAGGGACACGCCCCCCCAGGTGGTTGATCACCTGCACCTGGTAACAGAGAGAGTGAACACAGCCTGCACGCACAATCAATCAATCAATTTGCACACAATCATGCCTAAACACAGGCAGAGCAGACGAACCCAGAGGGGTTCGTCACAGATGTGTCCTGAATGAACTGGCATTCCATCTGCCTCATGTTGGATGTGTCCTGCTGCTAGTAAGTCACTATATTTCACTTCATGCATAACTTGCTAGACTGATCGTGTAGTTTTTACTGAACCCTTCAGAAAAATGACCTTGAACATACAGTAGGCTACATACAACACACATGCATGCACAACCCAACAATGGGATCCCCAGGACCAATCATTTGCCTGAAAGAATGGAAGATTAAAGCACCTGCACCCCTGTCCTAAGACAATACCAACACCAGGCTAATACACACATACAATCACAACAGGTTACAGTCAGAAAGCTACAGGCTCAGAAAAGGTGATAACTTTGTCGGCCATCTGAGTACCATGCAAAACTCTATTCCACAATCCCTGTTGGTATGGTACCTTGACAAGTGGTTTGCGACTGATTGCGGATATTTGAAGTGTAAATATCGGTCCAGAGAATGCAACTGAATGCAGATATTTGTAAAGTAAATATCTGTCCAGACCATGCAACTGAATGCGGATATTTGAAGTGTAAATATCTGTCCATAGCATGCGACTCGCCTGCAGTGACCTCTTGGTCAGAGTACAGTGTGTTAACTCTGCCATGCCCCTCCCTCTCCTCTCACAGCTAAAGAGACTGGTTCAACCAGCTGCACACTGCCACAGATGACGTATATCACCAGAGAGGACGTCTATCACCTCACCTCTCTTATCTCCACATGCCGTCCTTGGTAGTCAGTCTACCTCCCTGTTCAGCTCTCAAATCAGCCGGGCTGGGACACAGAGACGCAGAGACACAGAGAGCGCAGAGACGCAGAGAACGCAGCATACCTTATGAAGATGAGGGCGAAGCTCGCAGTGCTGGCTGTTGTGGTGACGGCGTTTCTATGGAGAGACACGTTTGACCCGGGTAGGTGTGAGTTTGTTTCTGTCACATAGAGGAAAGAGAGAAAAACAGAACAAAAGGGGGTCTGTAAAATGTATCTCCAGATATTTTTAATAATACAATGCTAAAGGATGCATACATACATTCAGAAAACTTTGGAACATGATCTGAGGAATGATCGGGTCACATCTAGTCAGCAGTAGTCTATGTGAATCAGTCAGCAGTAGTCTATGTGAATCAGTTCCTCTAATGGACCAGGCGTTGCCTACACATTCCTCTTGTTTCCTTCCTCATGTTGTCCTTACACAACTCCACTTGTGCGTGAGCACAAGCTGTAAACCTTAGGGCCAGTTGTGCTGAGGGTGTGTTATGTGGGTTAGTTAGTTGTGCTGAGGGTGTGTTATGTGGTATAGTTACAGTACACACTCAGTTACGGTATCAGTACTGAAGAGAACTCTTGGAACATGAACGCTGAACACTGTTGCAATGCTGAGGTGTTATCTGACGCTAATTGTTTTATCAGACAGATCATAAACCTCTCTCTATGGCCCATGATTGCATGTCATATAACGTTACGTGTTGAACAGTGAAGATTCACATATATGATACACAAATGTATTTTAAAGGAGTTGTATGCACATTTTTCCACAAGTTGATATGGTTCCTTGGGGTCTTAATGAAATGTTTGTGACATACTTTGGTCCAATTACCACAAGGATCATTTAAGCGCTAAAAGAATTACATAATATGTCCCCTTCAAATATCTGACATTGTGGTTTGCACATACAAATGATGTTCCTCTAGGTAAGCGTGTCTGTACTAATTCTGTAATCTACGACAGAAGGGGCTTTACGTTGGCTTCTACGCTCATCGATGAGTTGACATTACCCTGTTTGTGTAGGTGATGTCATTTTGTTGTGAGATAAATTGTAAAACGTAATACACTTAGTGATAGTAAGACGAGTAAATGTTTTGGGCCTAAAGCACTTGCTCTTATGTGAACTCAGGTCTATCATATACATATAAGTATTATTCTTAGCAGATTGTGAACTGTGTGTGTGTCTGTGTGTGAGTGTGTGTATGTGTTGGTGTGTCTGTGTATGTGTATGTTTGTGTGTGTGTGTGTGTGTGTGTGTGTGTGTGTGTGCCTGTGTCTCTGTGTGTGTGTGTGTGTGTGTGTTGTAGAGAGTGTGCGTGGAGCCAGAGTGTTGGTGACAGGTGCCAGTACGGGCATTGGGGAGCAGATGGCATACCACTATGCCCGTCTAGGTGCCCAGCTGGTCATCACTGCCAGGAGAGAAAGTGCCTTACAGAAAGTCAGTGTGACACACTCATGAGTTACACACACACACCGGCCGCTCTGATGCGTCTGACGTTAATACATATGTGTTACACACACACACCGCTCTGCATGCGTCTGACGTTAATACACATGTGTTAAGCGACCGGTTCCTGGGGTCGAGCTGGTACGGCTTGTCAAGCTGGTCGAGTAAGT
>NC_137918.1:26622708-26687708 GCF_963457725.1 Sprattus sprattus
CACAAACTATATTTGTTTAAATTATAAAACTTTTAGATTATGGCTTAGAAGCATACCATCACTTTAACCGTATGTTACCTAACCATGAGATACACAAAACAAACTTAAAACGAAGGTAGGAATTAGAGTGATTCGTGATTCCTCAAAATATTAAGATAAAGTCAACACTGACACTGGTTATAATCAGCCTATCTGAAAAGCTCCCTCCAGGATTTTGCGATCTTGCTTTTTCACAAATTCACGCATATTCAAGAGGTTTCCCGCAATTATCGCATTACTTCCACACACAAAACACCGCAGTCATGGAACTTCAGCATTATTTAGACTGTTTCGAAGAAGATAACAGGCTTTCCTGATCTGTTATAACATATGCTATAGGCCCATTGAGCTAAACAAAATAAAGAAACTTTAAGTGAATACTGTACCATTTCCACTCTACAGTCTATCAACAACGCTCAAATTGGTCCATGTGATGGAAAACCTAACTATGGGAAATCACCCATTTGGTTTCAACGCATGCTTGGGGGGTTGCGCAACTCCGCCGTCTCCACAGAAGGCGCTTTTGTGCAAACTCGACTGGACTCGAAGAATGTTGCCTTCGACTGCAAAGAGTTGGCGAGTTGCAGTGGAATTCCCTCTGAGGTTTACAGTTTTAGCTCTACAAAATAGAACACCTTAATGGATTGGCATGGGGGAAAGGTTATTTACAAACCTGGCTAAAATACAGCTATGGGGTGCCTTCATTGTTATCATGCTCAATGTAATCTTCACGCGACAAGGTAAGTGCCTCACGCCTGTTCATGCTAACGATAGTTTAGCTAGCTAAAGTTATAGGCTACCCCTTTCTTTAGTATTAGCCAACGAGCTAACTCATCAAGCTAAGTATTACAAAAGTAATGTTGTCGTAATGCGTCTTCAGGGAGTTAAAAAGCATCCATTACTGGGAATTACACAAACAAATGTGTTTGGATCCGCGTGAGCCGAGGTCTCTGACTTCGCGTGTAAAACAATGTTCAGTCATGAGTAACATTCCCCCTGAACACAAGAGAAAAACAACAAGAGTTTGCTGGTATTAACTACCGGCCCTTCAGTTTATGAAAGGTGTTGGTGGTTACCAGCAATGCTTCAGAGTATGAACATTTAGCATAATCAGAAAAACAAACATCATTTTGTCTGTCTGAATCATGCAGAGATATTGTTGCATTGGCAAACTAATTCCAAATTCACCTAACATTGTGACTGTTTTGCCGTGAACGAACAATTTCCCGAAATGTGCAAAATATCGGTTGTTTAGACACGTTTTTTTAACAAGTATTGTTAGCTTATAAACCTCTTAGAAATCAATGTTCTTGACCAGCTTACATTCTGTACGCATTTAGTATCGTTTACCTTAGCGGCACTGATTTAAAGCGATAATAAGATGTGACCTGTGAGGACGGACCTGTGAACTTAAACACACACTACATCTGCGCTTTCTTCGGTAGTCTGAATGTATCCAGTTCATCCAAACAATCGACTTTGTCTTTACCATACACTGGTCTTTGCATTTTAGGCGAAATAATACACATTAATGGTGAACCAGCTGAAGTCATTTGACCATCCATCCATCCAAATATCCGTATATCCATTCTCTCTCGTTCCAAAATCCGTCTTTCCATGAGTTCCTGATCTGTTCACCCACCCACAAGTTGTCCGATCTATGCATCACTCAGTGTCTCGATGAGTGTACACTTCTGTTGCTGCACTGTCCTTTGTGTGTCATGTGTCCTGGGTGTGCTTGCTGCGTAAGAGCCTCTGTAGTTGTGTGACCCGTCTGTCCTCTCCTCTGTGTCCAGCCCTGTGTGTGTGTGTGCTGTGTGTCCTGTGTGTGTGTGTGCTGTGTGTGCTGTGTGTGCTGTGTGTAGTTGTGTGTAGTTGTGTGACCCGTCTGTCCTCTCCTCTGTGTCCAGCCCTGTCGCAGCAGCAGCAGCAGTGTCAGATCCAACACTGCAATGCTGAGTACCTGGCCCTATCTTCATCAGCACCACCATCTTCTTCATCATCATCGCCCTCCTCGTCCTTCAGTTCCCACCCGGAGGCCCCCCCACCCCCACCCCCGCCGCTAGACGCCTGCGAGGCTCTGCGCGGCTACTCCGACTGCACCAAGCGCACGGCTCGCAGTTGCCGTGGAAACCTGCTCTTCCACTCGGCCCTGTACCGCATCAAGGAGCTGCTGGGCCAGCTGAACTGCTCCAGCGAGGGCCCGGGGTACCCCCCCCCAGGACCCCCAGGATCCCCCCGGCCCGCGGGCGCTGCCCCGTGCGAGTATGGGGGTCGTGCAGGGGGCGTCCGCTCCGCGGGGAGGTACGTCCACTGTGGGATGTTTGGCGATCCTCACCTGCGCACCTTTGGGGACAAGTTCCAAACCTGTAAGGTGGAAGGGGCGTGGCCTCTCCTGGATAACCTGTACCTGACGGTGCAGGTGACCAACACACCTGTGCCGTCAGGCATGGGCCACACCGCCATCACTAAGGTAACAACACCTGGCCTGTCACCGTTATTCTGCGCATCTGAATGGGATTTTCAAACCAAACAAACGATTACCAAGTTATGGCAAATTGTCGACTGTGAGTTTAAATTGATATTGCTCTGTTCCATAGTCAACAGTAACTTATCTCCACCTGGTGGACAGTTAGTGTATCACATCTCTTTAGTGAGGGGCATGTCCTCAGTGATAGATGCTGGTGTGGTGAATGTGGAATACTGTGTGTCTACGGACGGAGGATCATTGGCTGAAATAAGATAGATGACGTCGGACTTAACAGAAGATTAACAAACTGAGTAAATAACAGACAGTCCAATTTTCAGAATGAATTAATGAATGAATGGATGAATGAATCAGGGGATGGATGTGAGAGGAGTGAATGATAAAATGATCATTGTGTAACTGTTCTCCTCTCATATCATACACACACACACACACACACACCACACCACACATAAACATGTGCCAAAGGCACAAACACACACAACACTCCCTACTCACACACAGAAGCTCTCTGTGGCCAATCTGGTCTTCAGCGTTCATAGCCTGATGGTAGGCGTGTTAATTGGCAGTAGATGGATATCAGTTCTTTAATCTACTCGGTTTTAAAGCATTGTGAGCCAACGTGTATAGAGTGTGCTATATCAATAAGCTTGCTTTTGAGAAGGGAGCAGAGGAGGAGAGGAGGATAGAGGAGGAGAGGGATAGAGAGGAAGAGAGGGATAGAGAGGAGAGCAGATTTCTTCCACTCTGTGAGTGACCGCCAAGGCCAGCCCACGAGTTGAGATGTGGTAGAAAAGAATTGCCGGAACAGTGGTTTCAGTTTTCAATGCAACCTTATTACTACTAATGACATTCATGAAATGTATATCCAATAACTTATGTATTGTTATCATCAAACACCACCTAACCCAATAGTAAATAACCCTACAAATAGTTATTACATAAGTGAAATGTGAACAAAACAAACACCCCTGTGACATAATGCCCCGCTCCCTCCACAAGTGACACGATGTAAAAGCGTTGTCATAACGCCATTATGAGGAGGCGTGAGAAGCAGGAAGTGTGAGGACATGTATGTTATCCACTTTACGGATGTTATCGAAATGGAAATGGGAAATGGATGAGACCCAGTATACATCAGTGTAATTAAGCAACAGCAGAGGTGTATGAAAATATTATGTATGAATGACATATCGCGGCAGACCAAACAATACACCAAACTCGCGGTAAACACCCGGCACCAATACACTCTCACACCGTGCAGCAAACAAGCACCACAAACCCACAAACACCCAACGACCCTATCAACAATGTTCATTGATCACATATCATGCGATCACCAGGAAGACGCTGTGTATTTGTGGCTGTGTGCATGTGTGAGAGAATGAATGGTGCCTGACGTCTCTTACTCCTGCATTCGCGGTAAAGCAAACAAACAGGCCGTAATGTTCGATACAGTGAGAAGGGAAATGTTCAGCTTCTCACACACTCTCTGTGCCTGCCTGCCAGTCTGTCTGCCTGTCTGCCTGTCTGTCTGTCTGTCTGTCTGTCTGTCTGTCTGTCTGTCGGGTTAGGGGATCTCTGGTGCTGTCTGTCTGTCTGTCTGTCTGTCTGTCTGTCTGTCTCTGTCTGTCTGTCTGTCTGTCTGTCTGTCTCTCGTGTTTGGGGATCTCTGGAGCTTCCGGAAGCTTCCGAGTGCAAGCTGTAGGGGAATAGAAATAGACAGATGAATACCATGGCTGTGTCCAGAACGCCACCTCTGTGGTTAATGTGTTCTTCAGGTTATCCTGAATGGCTGTTCTCAACCACAGCTGCAGCTCATGTTCACAGTTAGGCACCTTGAACTCCAGCTCCACCGCGTTAGGTTCAATGACCCCCCCCTAAAAAAATCCTAGCTAAAAGCCTGCCTTGAAGGGTACCATTTTCAAGTGATGAGCTTGTTAATCCTTTCTGCCAGGATGCTGTGTAGAAACTGTGTCCTAATGTTGTATCTCTGTCTCCACCAGATCACGGTGATCTTTAAGGCGTTGGGCGGCTGCACGGAGCAGAAGGTGTACCAGGCCACCGCAGACGCAGACGGCCTCCCCCTGGCCTTCACCGACGGCAGCTGCTCCAGCGCAGACGGCAACAGCCTCCGCGTCGGCACGGCGACTCCCCCCGACGACGGCAGGGTCCACGTGGTCCAGCTGAGGGCCACCCATGCGGGGGTCACCATCCTGGTGCGCCAGACGGGGCAGGCGTTGGCGTTCTCCGCCCGCCTCCCTGAGGGTACGCTGGGGCAGGGGGAGGGGGGGGAGGAGGGCGGGGGGCTGCAGCTCTGCCTGCACGGGTGCCCCCGGAGCGAGCTGCTGCAAGAGTACGCCTGGGGTGGGGGCACCCCTAACACTCTACTGCCCCTGCTGCCCCAGCGACCCACCCCAGAGCGGGGCTGCAGTGTGGAGCGGGCCAGGGCGGAGTGCAGCCTGCTGTTGCCCCAGGAGGACTTCTACTTCCAGGCCTGTGTGTTCGACCTGCAGGCCACAGCAGACCCAGGCTTCTCCAGGGCTGCACTCTGGGCCTCTCAGGACATAAAGACTCTGTTTCCCAGCATGCCACAGCCCCGAAACCTGAGCAGGACAGCGGTGGCGTCAGGGGCTGAACTCGGGCCTAACACTAGGGCGGCGACGATGAGCACTCTGTCTGTATGTCTGGTACTGGTGCTTCTGTTTGCTTAGCCTTCAGCAGGAGGCATGGATTGTTAACAAGAACAGACTTTTGGTGTGTCTGTGTGTGTGTGTGTGTGTGTGTGTGTGTGTGTGTGTGGGTGGGGGTGGATCCAGTGCCTTTATCAGCCACTATCAAGCTCAGCCTAAGGAAAAAAAGTGATGCGCAAAGATAAATCTAGATCACACACACACACACACACACACACCCACACACACAGAATGAACCTCAGTTGTGACTGAATGGATATGGATATTCAGTATGGATGCGTAGTATGGATATGCAGTATGGATGTGCAGTATGGATGTAAGTGATATCATGAATCTTTCCATATTTTCCTTTAATGATTGAATGTATCTATGCAGAAAACTCCCCACTGTTGCTGTATTGTGGGAAATAAAATGGATCCATATCCACTCCGGACATTGAGGCTTTGGATTGCTTTTTTGTTTATTCCTGTGTTCTCTGAAGAAGAGAAGATGGTAAAGACAGACTTCAGTAAGGGTTAGTGCTGTCTGATGATCATGTTCCTGTTTGGGCCTCATGTGTGGTGTCATTCTGTGGGCTATTTAGTTTCCTGCTATCTTCCTGTGGTTGTACACTCATGACTTTTCTTCTAAGGGTGTTCACTGTCTCTCAGCACAAAATGGAGAGACTGTTATTTCTGCCTCATTTTGTGGACCATTAACTGTTTCCTGCGTAACTGCCTCATTCACACATGTTGATTATCTCTCAGCAAAACTGAGATGTGTCTTTCTGCTCTAATGCTTCTTCTGGCTGGAGTCCAAACGGGTTAGAGTCGTTTCTTAAATATCTGCTAGAGTTTGAACTCTCCCTACATCTGTGATGCTGTACTGCTTGCTTTCCCCCTGCTTCTACCATTCCTCCATGCCTCCCTGGTATCTCTGACTCATTTTGTGGCCTATTCAGTTTCCACTTTCCTGTGTGTGTGTGTGTGTGTTCACAGCTAATGGCTGTTCATTCTCACTCAGCAATATGGAGATGAGAGATGAGATGTCTCTCTGCTGGAATCAAATGGATCAACATCCGTTTTGGCCATTGAGTCATTGCATTACTTTCTTGTTAATTACTGAATTTTCTGCTCCTCTCTGAAGAAGAGGATATTACAAAGACAGACTTCAAAGTCATCGCCACGTCTGTGTGGTTTTTAGTTTTGACACCCAGTACCGGAAGGGTATTTGCCTTGGTCATTTTCTTGTGTTCGCTCTACCCTCATGCTTCTCTTTCAAACGTGTTCATTCTCACTCAGCTCAACTCAATGGAGGTGTCTCTTGCTGCTCTGATGCTTCTTCTGGCTGGAGTCCAAACAGGTTAGAGTCGTTTCTTAAATATCTGCTAGAGTTTGGACTTTCCCTACATCTGTGATGCTGTATGTAGACCTGGTCTGCTTGCTTTCCTCCAATCTTCTACCATTCCTCCTTGCCACAGGTGAGTGTGTTCACTTTACTGTTACTGAGCAACTCCAGTGTTGCTTCAGCCCTGTGCCTTGGGTTACTGTCCTACTGGTTGGTAATACCTCTCTGCAGAAGGTTTTGTTGAGTTATTGGGTAGAATCTATTTCCATTAATTATCTCAGCTTTTATGAAGGGATCTGTCACACTAGCGTTGCCTCTGTCGGTATGTCTGGCTGTGTCGGGCAACTCCCTGATTACTGACCTGCTGGTAGGTAATATCTCTTGTGCCTTGGGTTACTGTCCTCCTGGTAGGTAATATCTCGGCTTTTTTAAACAGACTGCAGCAGGTTTTATTGAGCTATTGTGAATTTATTTCCATTAATTCTCTATTTAGTCCTAAGAGGTTTGCAGTTCTTACAAAAGAGCAACCTCCCCACAGAAGATGTTGTCACTTGCATATTTCACAATGGCGTTTCTTGAGGCGTGTTAGATTTACACCTCATGGAGCGCTTTAAGTGTTTGCCAAAAAGCGCTATTTCTATGTCTAAAAGAGCAAGAGGGAGTAAGAGTTATAGTGGACACATGCAAGCATACCTTTGTGCTTCTAAATAAATTCCAGAATTTAACTGTGGAACAAACTATCAAAATCGGTCCAGTATTGAGTCAGAATGCTGTAATCGTGAACCACAACACTGCTTTACAATGCAATCCTATGGGGAAAGCATCCGTGTAAACTGCTTGGTGTCGCCACTGACAGGCTTCTAATGTGATTACAAGTGTCTGACTACATATAAAAGGATCCCTACAGTGATAGACCTGGGACTGTTTACCCCAATAACTGCAAAGACACTGTAGAAAATGAAAATGAAAATGTTTACAGTCATTAGTTAAGCTTTCTCTTCCTCCAGTCCGGATGAACTAATGGGTTGGGTTGAGTCTAATAATGACTGTAGAAACAGACACTTCCGAAAACGCTTAAACGGTGTTATAAGTCAAATGTCCTTAGATGATGTCTAAAAGAGAGAGAGGGAGTAAGAGTTATAGCTGACACATGCATGAAAACATTTGTGCTTCTAAACAAGTGATGCTTATGAATGCAGAGATCACCTCTGTCACATATCCCAAGCCAATAGACTGAGAGTAAAGTCATCATGTGACTGATAAAGATCATGGGCACTCTCAGCAAAGAAGCATGTTATTCTCCTGCATGTGTTCTTGTTGAAGCGTGTTATTCTCCTGCATGTGTTCATGTTGAAGCGTGTTATTCTCCTGCATGTGTTCATGTTGAAGCATGTTATTCTCCTGCATGTGTTCATGTTGAAGCGTGTTATTCTCCTGCATGTGTTCATGTTGAAGCGTGTTATTCTCCTGCATGTGTTCATGTTGAAGCGTGTTATTCTCCTGCATGTGTTCATGTTGAAGCGTGTTATTCTCCTGCATGTGTTCATGTTGAAGCGTGTTATTCTCCTGCATGTGTTCATGTTGAAGCGTGTTATTCTCCTGCATGTGTTCATGTTGAAGCGTGTTATTCTCCTGCATGTGTTCATGTTGAAGCATACATTAAAATACATTAAATCTGCTGTGTTGGGTCTTAAAAGATCAACATAATCTTTATTAGACTACTTTCGTATTACTTGCGTAACATCCTCCCTCTCTTTTCACAGCTGTGTCATCTGTGTCTGTATTCAGACCCACTGGAGGATCTGTCACTCTGGAGTTCCAGGGACACCAGCAGCTGGAGAAGGAGAGTGTAGATCTCATACAGTGGTACTTTGGCCAGGAAAAAATAATGAAATATTCACCTCCAAGAGACACTGTTACTGTATTCACCCATGAAGACAGAGTGGAGTTTAATAAAGAGACCTTCTCTCTGGAGCTGAAGAACCTGCAGAAGAATGACAGTGGACTCTACAGAGGAGAGATCAGTGCTGGAAAAACTGATGTTAAGGCTGAATACATGCTCTCTGTTCTGGGTGAGTGTTACTGCTGCTGTATCAAAATGTAAACAGTTTAATGTAGTTATTATAATGTGTGTGTGAGTGTGACATTTTGTTCCTCAAGTAAGTTTTAAGTTTCCGTTTCCAGCTCTATCATAAAGTGCACAATGTGTCTTTTGAGTTGTATGTGTGTGTGTGTGTGTGTGTCTGTGTCTGTGTGTGTGTGTGTGTGTGTGTGTGTGTGTGTTTCAGATCCAGTGGAGTCCCCTGTCCTGTCCGTTGTCTCTAACTGGACCAGCTGTGACTCCTGTAATGTGACGGTGACCTGTAGAGGTCGTGACCTCTCTCTGACCTCCACCTGTAACTACAGCGCCTGCTCTCCAGAGGAAGAACATTCCAATGACTCCACCCTCACCCTCTCTGTCAGAGGTGGAAGAATTAAATGTAACCATAGCAACCCAGTCAGCTGGAGAAATGTTACCATGGAGATCAATCAGTTGTGTGAGTTGTGTTCAGGTAAGAAAGAGATGAATGCACCATCAGCCACTTGCACTCTAATACTCCATCACACCACCCTCATCCACTGTAGTACATTTATGTCAATGAGTACATACTGTATTGTGTTCACAAGAGAATGTATGCCTTTAAAGAGACATGGCACCTCTGCCACTAGACACATGTAACAGTGAATATCTTAAGTGGTGTTAGAGTCTGTGAACAGAAAGGAAGTCTGTCCTCAGACTGGGCAGGGACTGTTAATGGCTCCTTGTCCGTGTCCGTGTCTGATGAAGCTGCTTGAAATTCTTTGCAGACACAGAGCAGAAAGTGGCGGCCCCTGGAAATGGGATTTGGTTTATCCTGGTGGTTGTTCCTGTCGGTGCTGGTATTGCCCTGCTTATAAGGAGCAAAAGGAGACGAACAACAGCAGGTCCAGAGAGTCTTCGTAATATAAATGACTTCACATGACTTTCACCACAGCTTTGAAAGAGAACTGATGATGGTTCCCATGTACTTACAGGTGTAGGCCTAACACAAACAGATTACGCTGAAGTCAGGGTAACCAGATTCTTTCCCATCTGCTCACAACCATAAACATATGAAAATATATTTCTATGATTACTAAATGACAGCTGAGATTTAAGAATAAGACCCAGTGTCCACTGTTGTAGATCTCTTGATTTCAGTAATGGTCTATCACCCATAGTGCTGGTGTATCTCTGTGTCTGTATACAGATGTCTTCAGCTCCAGGGCCCCCTGATTCAGCTGGCTCCCCTTACAGCACTGTGGGTCCCCATCAGCCACCTCCACCTGAGGAGAACCCTTATGCTGAGGTTAACTTCCACACACACTTTTCCACATGCAGTGAAATATAAAGGGCTACATTAATGTGATTGATCGTGTTGACAAGTATAACATTTTGGATATTTACAAACTATTTACTATTTAAAACTATTTAATATTTACAATCAAGTAAAACAAATATGTATATTATTATTGCTCTAAGTTGAAACATCACCAACACCTTTAAAACAACTGCAATTGGATACACCTCATTAGCAAGGGCAACATCCAGAGAGAGGTCCATTTCAATTCCCTATTATGCACAAAGAAGGCCTAATGTCCAACAAACACACTTAACTCACCACTCCTTCCTCCCCAGCCAGCTGGATTTACTTCTGGCAAACAGTAAGATTTTCTAGAGCCCCAAGTTCCAAATAATGAGTATCTAACATTATCTAGTGGGACTCTATTTAAACACTATCTAGTTGGCTTACTTACCTGCCTGTTGACTCTATTCAAAGGCAGTTCTATACTTATAACAACTGTTACTACTGCTACTGTTCTCTCCTGTGCTTTCTAGTTTTCCATAGGGTAAAAAATACATGCGAAACATCCAGTTGACTCCAAGCATTGTCTCTTTCTCTGTTGTTGTTTGAATGCAAGGAATATCCTACCTAGCATAACTGAAGCTCTTACAAAGACCCACAGAATGTTGTGATAGTGATCAAACACTGTAATTCGTCAGACCTACTGTCAATCATCTTTACAATTAATTCAAAATGTCAGTTGACCAAAAACAGATTACACCTATTTAAATACATGTATGCGCTTCATGCCAACGATGTGCACTTCAATATAACAGACACACGCAGTGTGAATCCATGCTCTTGTGAGTTTCTTATTAAACATTGCTTTATCTGCTTCAATGAACGAGCCACCCCTTCCTCTCTCTCTCTCCTTGCACCTGTAGATCCCCCTGGAGGCGTCCGGTGAAGACAGAACCCTGAGTGCACCAGGAGGCCCCAGCAACAACGGAGAAGGATCAACCCTGAGTGCACCAGGAGGCCCCAGCAACAACGGAGAAGGATCAACCCTGAGTGCACCAGGAGGCCCCAGCAACAACGGAGAAGGATCAACCCTGAGTGCACCAGGAGGCCCCAGCAACAACGGAGAAGGAGCAACGGATGATTGGAAGACAGAGGTTAGGACTTTGATTGATGGAGAATTTAAACACAGTACTATGGATTGATATTTACAGTCCAATGAAAGTGCGTTTACAAACCGCTTCCCATTTGTCAACATCCCTGCATTTATTTGTGGACTTTTGACACTTTCCTGAGGGGGGTTGATTCACAAAGAACATTTTTTGCTGCCTATCAGATGTCTCTTTTTCAGCCAATCGCAGAAACGTTAATTCGAGGGTATGATTAAATGTAACGGCTCTGTGTTATATTTGTGCAGTGTCCATATATGTGGACTACCACACCATAACAGACATCTGTATACAACTGAGTACACAGAGTTACACAGATGTTTCAATGGCTTCTGATAGTTGCTCAACAAGTTGGAATATAACACGTTTAGCTTGGGGAACCCCTTGTCATACGTGATTTGACATGCTTGAACTAGGAATATTCGAAAGAATGGCCAGTCATCTGACCTGCCATCTCAAGCAGGTTGCTTCCCCAAAGCAGGCCTGAAATGCTGTTTTTTTTTCACCCAATAACTTCAAACCATGTGCTAGTTAATGTTAAATTAAAACAAAACATTTTCACTAAATTATGATGAAAGTCTCAGCTCAATGTATATGCTAATGTTGCCTCAAAAAATCAAACATAATTGCTAAGCATTTTAAAACATAAGCTAACGTTGGCTATTGCTCCAGTACATGTGGTGTAAAGTAAGTCTAGCAACACAATGCTAACAGGATGTATGTGTTGTCTTACCAATGTGTGAACTACAGGGTACTACTCCAGCCCCAGGGCCATTGGTCACCTCAGTCTACAGCACTCTGCAGCCTACCTCAGCTGATGAGATCCACAATGATGAGGTTTAAAGGACTCCTGTTAATGCAGTAAATATGCTTGAAAGCAAGGCATGATTTGCTGTGTTGGTAATACCCAGTGTTGATGTATGACTGTGTGTCTGTATGTCTGTGAGTGCAGACAGCTTCAGCTGAGTCTCCTGCTGCCTCTATCGTCTCCTCCATGCAGCATCCCCATCAGCAGACAGCTTCAGCTCCGGGGCCCCATCAGCCGGCCTCAGGCCTTTATGCCCGAGTGAGGAAGACCTGACACCACCACTGGAGGATGAAGCCACTGCTGCAGTATGCACACACATGATGACTACTGCCGTGGTGTGCCAATAATGTCAGTGTGTGGACTTGAGTTTTTATCTGAACAATTTGTTGTTTTGGCCAATGGTAAACAAGCTTCCTGTTTGTTGTTTTGGCCAATGGTAAACAAGCTTTCTGTTTGTTGTTTTGGCCAATGGTAAACAAGCTTCCTGTTTTTTGTTTTGGCCATTGGTAAACAAGCTTCCTGTTTGTTGTTTTGGCCAATGGTAAACAATATTGCTGTTTCTTGCTCTCACAGTGTTTAATTTGAACTTCACCCAAATTATGTAAGATGGAAATGTTCTTGTGCTGTATGACTTTAAGATGCACACTCAATTGTTTATATTATTTGTTTTAATTATTTAGTTGGATGTGTCTTCTGATAATGCTTTTTGAAATGGTAATTCAAATAAAAAATTGTAAATTAATTTGTCCTGTAATGAATGTGGTATGGCTGTTTTGCTAGTAATGAGGATGATGTTGCCAGTTTCACCATGATGTAACTGTATTCTATATTCAGTAAGCAGGCTACTGCTCGATGTCCCTGTATGTCTCTGAAAGTCTTAAGGCTAAGTTAATATTCACACTTGGTTGAGGCAGTATGTGGCTGCAGCTTTGAGAGGGTCTTTAGTTAGTGTGTTAGATGTATCCAGCACAGCCTGGAGGACTTCTACTTCTAGGCCTGTGTGTTCGACCTGCAGGCCACAGCAGACCCAGTCTTCTCCAGGGCTGCACTCTGGGCCTCTCAGGACCTAAAGACTCTATTACCCAGCAGGCCACAGCAGACCCAGTCTTCTCCAGGGCTGCACTCTGGGCCTCTCAGGACCTAAAGACTCTATTTCCTTTATATACTGAATGAAAACCTATGAAACGAGAACATTTCTGGGTATTTTCATCTGTAATGGATGTTAGGTATGGATTTGCAGTATGGTTGCAAAGTATTGATATTCAGTATGGCAGCTGTAGCGAAGGGAGAGTGTGGTCACCCCACCCGGACTCGAACCTGGGTCTACAGGGTGCCAAACATGCACTCTGACCGCCACCCCAAAGAGCCTGGCACAATGGCATGGCAGCCAGAGAGTGAAAGTAACTATGTTCTGGCAGAGATAGTGACACACACACACTGCATTTTACCCATCCAGGATAGTGATACACACAATTGGGCTATTTAGCTGTTTCTGATTGGACGAGAGACGTTCCATGCTATAGATTATCCGTCAACATATCAACGGGGACTTTTCACAGCTAAGAATAAATCACTCTGCGATAAAACACTCGAATTCGCATTCCCATTGATGATAACCGTTAATTCAAAAATTGTATAATTCCAAACCAAGATGTTGACAGTGGAACTATTTTTTGTTGCGGAGAAACAATGGCAAAATAAATGTTTTTTTAATCAATAACTTCGTGTTTAAATGTGAATTGGTTGACTATAGAATTGTTTTATAAACACCGGCCTCGGTGGCTACGGCCGAACACCACTCGTGGGATTATCCCTTACCTACCCCACACCCACTCGTGCTATATTGCTTAAATATACTGCCCTTCAAGTCAAACCTCTTATGCTCTTTCTACTCCTTTCTAATGTTAGAATATAGTATGGATGGATGGAAAGATTTTTTGTTTATTAAGGATATTAATGATTTTGTTTTCCTTTCTGAAGAATAAAACATGACAAAGACAGACTTCAAAGTCATCTGCTGAACATTGTCATGTCTGTGTGGTTTTTAGTTTTGGCACCTAGTACAGGAAGGGTATTTGATCGGGGGGGGGGGGGGGGGGTGTCATCTCTGTGCCTTGGACATTTCCTGTGTTCACTGTACTCGCATGTTTCCCTGTCACTCTCACTCGGCAAAATGGAGATGTGTCTCTCTGCTGTGATGCTTCTTCTGGCTGGAGTCCAAACAGGTTAGAACCGTTTCTTAAATATCTGCTAGAGTTTGGACTTTCCCTACATCTGTGATGCTGTCCGTAGACCTGGTCTGTTTGCTTTCCCCCCCTGCTTCTACCATTCCTCCTTGCCACAGGTGAGTGTTCACTTTACTGTTACTGAGCAACTCCAGTGTTGCTTTAGCCTTGTGCCTTGGGTTACTGTCCTACTGGTAGGTGATACCTCTCTGCAGCAGGTTTTCTTGAGTTATTGTGTATTTTTTTAAAAACTTTTTTGACATATATTAGGGGGAAGGTCTTTTGACTACAGGGGTGGTGATGTCCTGTATCCCTGACTCATTCGGTGTCATTGAGTGGGCCATTCACTGTTTCCTGTTTTTTGTTCCTGTGGCTGCATTCTCACTCAGCAAAATGCAGATGTGTCTCTCTGCTGTGATGCTTCTTCTGGCTGGAGTCCAAACAGGTTACAGGTTGTTTCTTATCTGCTAGAGTTTGGATTTTCCCTCCATCTGTGAGTATGTATGTAGACCTGGTCTGCTTGCTTTCCCACCTGCTTCTACCATTCTTCCTTGACACAGGTGAATGTCCTCCGTCAGGACTCAGCTCTGTCTTTGGGTCATAATAAAAGGGAATGTCTTCCACATTCACCCCAAGAATCTTTTTTCAATATCAGGTGTCAGTTCCTGCAAGGAGTTTTGGCTTCATAAACAAAAGTAGAGAAAATAGATAAATATTTTACATATATTGGCATTGGAGATAGTGTGTTGTATATAGTGTGTTGTCTCTGTAACTGGTAACTGAAATACTTTAGTTAGAATATAGTAATAATAAAGTGGTCTTGACATTGGACATCGTCCCAAGGCACTTCACACCCTAGAGAGTCACACACATGTGACACTGATGACGGCAGGGAGAGGAGGAGACCTTCAGCAGAACCCAGTTTAAGGAATGGGGACCTGTTGCAGCCTGTGGGAGAGTAAAGTCATCATGTGACTGATACTGTTTTTAATAGCACACACGACACCCTGGAACACACACATGCATATATGGAGGCGACACAGGACACACACACACAAACACGCAGGCAGCCCTGAGGTCGCAGTGAATTTATTATCTACATTTTCCCATCCTGGACCATCCTTTCTCAAGGACCCCCCAGGAGCAGTGCAGAGAACATGATGAACAGGCTCCAATGGGTGAAAGCCACCTGGTGTTCTGTGTGTGTTTTTTGTATCAGTGTTGGTAGGGGAAGGTCACGTGGCCACTGCACAGAAGTCATGATGACAGCGCAAATTTGAATGGTATCTATTCTATAAGTGTTGGTAGGGGAGATCATCTCATTTGCAGACACCAAAGTACATTAAATCTACTGTGGTCTAAAAAGATCAACACAATCTTTATTAGATTACTAACGTATTATTTATGTAACATCCTCGCTATCTTTTCACAGTTGGGTCACCTGTGTCTATGTTCAGACCCACTGGAGGATCTGTCACTCTGGAGTTCCACCAGCAACTGGAGAAGAAGAGTGTAGGTATATTACTGTGGTACTTTGACTAGAAAAAATTAATGAAATATGGACGTCTGAGAGACACTGTTACCGTATTCACCCATGAAGACAGAGTGGAGTTTAATAAAGAGACCTTCTCACTGGAGCTGAAGAACCTGCAGAAGAATGACAGTGGACAGAGGAGAGATCATTGTTGGAAAAACGTATGCTATGGCTAAATACAGGCTCTCTGTTCTGGGTGAGTGTTAGCCTACTGATGATATATTACATTTTAAACATTTTAATATGGAAGGGATAATGTACGTAGAGTCCGCAGGTAAGTGTGGAAAAATATAATCCAACAAGACGGACAGGACCCTGATGCGCAGCATAAGTTTCAAGTAGCATTCTCTATCATAAGGTGCAAAATGTGACTTTTGAGCTGGTTTTGTGTGTGTGTGTGTGGGGGGGGGGGGGGGGGGGGGGGGGGGGGGGGGTCGTGTGTGTTTCAGATCCAGTGGAGTCCCCTGTCCTGTCCGTGGTCTCTAACTGGTCCAGCTGTGACTCCTGTAATGTGACGGTGACCTGTAGAGGTCGTGACCTCTCTCTGACCTCCACCTGTGACTGCAGCACCTGCTCTTCAGAGGAAGGACATTCCAATGACTCCACCCTCACCCTCTCTTTTGGGGCTGATGTCATCACCTGTAACCACAGCAACCCAGTCAGCTGGCGAAATGCTACTATGGGCATCACAGCACTCTGTGGTAGAACTGGTAAAACATTCATTAATTGTATTGAATCAATCACTGCACAATGCATAGAGCTCACTATGGAGTTCACAGAGAGATGATGGAATTGGTCCAGAGAGAGGGGAGACTTTTACTTTTGTTCATCATTTTACAGAAGACAATGCTAGTAATGATTTGGAATTGCAGGTAAAGATCAGGCTCCATCTGTTCCTGGACCAGTGTCTTCATGGATCAGAATGGCTGGAGGTGCTCTGATTGTGGCTCTGTGCAGTGCTGCCCTCTACTGGTGGGTGAAGAGGCTGGAACGAGGAGACACTGAGCAGGTACTTCAACTGTGTGTGTGTGTGTGTGTGTGTGTGTGTGTGTGTGTGTGTGTGTGTGTGTGTGTGTGTGTGTGTGTGTGTGTGTCTGAATTTGACAGAATGAGCACAAACTGATGTAAATGTACATAAGAACTGTTAGTAACTTTGGATAAAATGAATAATAAATGCATACATGTCAATTATTTAAGATGTAAGAAATCAAACCAAAAAAAACTCGTAGTTTCACTTATCCATCTCAAATTAGTTTGCATTGTAATAGCTCTTATTTTTCTTATATCTGCTTTGCACCCTGTGCAGTTTGTCCCAACAGACTCTCCACCCACCGCCGACACCAATGTGTGAACAGAATCACATCTATTCTCCATAGAGCTAAATGAAGAAAAATTATGCTCTGGTGTCCTTGTTGTAGATCTGTTATAGTTATTTAGTAAGGTAAAGTGAGGATTATTATTAAGTAAGTAAATATGAACAGAGATGGGATTCAGCATGCTCTACATCTATGATGTGCTATGTTATAGTACTTCAGTAAGATAAAGTGAAGATTATGATTAAGCTAGTAAATATCAACTGATAATGGACTCAGTATGCCAAAAACTAACCTTCAGCATTGTTTTGATTGTAGTGTGGGTTCATCAATAAACACACCGTGAGGTAACTTGAAGAGAATGTTCTTTATCTATTACTTTGGAATGCAACAGGCTTACAACAGGAACCATGCGACTTCATCAGTTCACGTCTAGTCTTACACTGCGTATGCGCTATCTAGCTGATGGGAAGGGTAAACGATTGGTTGATTGATGGTCATGGGCCTAACTGAGAATAACCTGTTACTACATCCACATAGAATTTCTTCCATAGAGTCAATCTCATCCACTCAATGGACTTTGCGCAGCTCTACTTGATTGTTACAATTTCGTGAATAAAGGTTCTTTTTATTACAGTTGTGATATACTTTATCGTATGTTGGACATCTTTTAGGAGGATGTGGCGTGCCACATCGTCTGCATTTCTTTCCCTGGTCGTTTTTGTACCTGTTTAGTTTCATTTTTTGCGTCGGAGCCACTCCTCATCTTGACTGCTCTGTGTGCATCCCGCATGACTGCATCCACGTTGCAGCTCTCACTGAACATTTTCCTTAGCTTGCGTTTTCACTGTCTCTGCTGCTCTACACATTCTAATCGCATCCTGGTCCAAATCTGGTTCTCAACAGATTTCTCCTTTTTCTCTGGAATACAGAGACATGACAGAAAATGTCTGTTTATTTAACGAGTTAAACTCAAGGCCCGCGGGCCAGATTCGGGCCGCCAAGCGATTAAATCCGGCCCGCCCGATCCTCAGAATGTTGCAGAAAGTTCCAGCCCTGTGTCATTTTATTTGGCCGGCAAGATAATATGCAAAGTCTATCAGAGCTGGGCTGCCGCGGCTGCCGGTATGTCGCATGCACCACTAATACTTCAAGTCCCACAATGCACTTCCACCGTGTTGGTGGCCTACGTCAATTAAGGCCCGTGAGCCCTTGCCCCACTGTCTGCAGCCTCATCACCTGGAGTCAAAGTTTAGCTTGCGGCCTGCCTCTCCCCCCCCAAAAAATTGCCCTGACAGGTGTTTTCAAGAGAGGTGGGAGGTAGAATATATGTTTACTGAAGTAAAGGGAAAACCTGTTTGTCTTGTGTGCCGAGATGATGTGGCTGTAATGTAAGAATACAATTTAAAATGGCACTATGAAACGAAACAACTGATGTTTATTTAAAATATATATATATATATATATATATATTGAATATGTCTGGCCCTCTGTGTATTTGAGTTTGACACCACTGATTAACTTTCTGAGATGTCACACAGGACTGAACCCTGAACTTCCCCTTGCTCTCTGCACGCTGAAGTTTATTGTAGTTTTAGTTCAGTCTTTGTTATTATGCCCTATCCTGCTTCAGTGTAATTATATGTAATAAATATGAACTGGAGTATACTGGCAGGCGTCTGTCAGTTTTTGTTAATATTTATCAAATGTTAGCTGCTGGCCACGTCTTTCGCTGGGCCTGGCTGATGTATGGGAGGGCCCCTCTACTCATCTGAGAGGGGCCCCTCTACGCAGCTGCCCTCACTTTAATCACACTGATGCCTCTTCCTGTGTATACATTTGGTTGGCCAAAAAAGGCATTCAGAACGGGGCAAAGGCTTACTCTGGTATGAACGTGGTGTTTGACAGGGGGAGTCAGGTCATGGATCACAGTCATTCTGCCCTCTAGTGGACAGTGGAAGGACTGCACACCCTGCGCCTGAAACAGAAGTCCGTATGACCGCCTCCTTTATGACTCATATCGCAGCATCAGCATCATCATTGCTCCTGTTTGCCCATTGGTGAGATCCCTGAGAGTGCAGAAGATGGGATAACATGAAGAGGCCTTAGCTCACTGCAGTTCTGGTTCTGTGTGTATAGTTCTGATTCTGTGTGTATGGTTATGATTCTGTGTGTATAGTTCTGATTCTGTGTGTATACTGTAGGTCTAATTCTGTGTGTATGGTTCTGATTCTGTGTGTATGGTTCTGATTCTGTGTGTATAGTTCTGATTGTGTGTGTATGGTTCTGATTCTGTGTGTATAGTTCTGATTCTGTGTGTATGGTTCTGATTGTGTATGTATGGTTCTGATTCCGTGTGTATGGTTCTGATTCTGTGTGTATAGTTCTGATTCCGTGTGTATGGTTCTGATAATGAGTGTATAGTTCTGATTCTGTGTGTATGGTTCTGATAATGAGTGTATAGTTCTGATTCTGTGTGTATGGTGAACTGTGTTTTTATCCTGTGTTTGCTTATTGTGAAGTTGTTTGGGCAGTTCCCTTAAAGGCCTAGTCTGTTGCACACAGAGGTAGTTCTCAAAACTTGGCTAGACTTATAGAGTTGTGTCTGTGTGTGTGGGTGAGAAGTGTCTGCACTCTGAAGGATGGTTACTAAGCACAGTCCCCTTCCTGTTCGACCAGGTGCTGCATACTGCATACTACAGCAGCATGTGCTTTTCCTGTGCTGCCCACAAAGTGTGGTTAACATGTTTTCTCTCTCTCTTGCTCTCTCTCTCATCTCTCTCTCTCCATCTCTCTCTCTGGTATAGTTCAACATTTAATGTACAGTATATCTTTCAGCATTACTTAAATTTAACTGTAAGTGAATAATAATAATAATAAAAATAAAAACAACAACATTGAAAAGCCTTTATTGTCATTGTATTTGCATTCAACGAAATGTGGAACGCTGCTCCTGTTGGTGCCACGAGGGACAACATACGTATAACAACACAACAACACAATAAGCTAAAAAGATGAGGATCACAACAAAGTGCAGTGGTATGGAGGACAACTAAGCACCTTGAAACATCTTTGTATGTGAAAGTGTGCTATACCAATAAAATGCATTATTATTATTATTAATAAATACTCCCCCTGAGGTACGTTGCAAATAAATACAGTAACATTTTTGTCTTGTGCACATTAATAAGGTGACTGAGATGGCATACGTAACTTGCAGGAGAGTAAAAATATTGTGAATAGTTTGAAATATGTTCTAAACATTTAAAATATTGACTTGAATGTGTGAACGTCAATACATTTTTCAAGAGGGTTTTTACTTTCTTTTTACTCTCTGTTTCAGAACGTGTTACAGGAAGGAAATCAGACCCACACACTGAAGTGAAGTTTATCTCTGTTCTACACAGGATGCAGTCTGAAGCACAGAAACATGAAATCAACTAGGACTTTGTCTTTGCTGGTTCAAGTGGTCTTTGTTCATCACACAGGTAGAAATAATACTCTTATTTTCTGCTGATTTGACTGAAATTCAGTAATATACATGAGATATATACATGTACACATAGTGTCCCCAGTGTGTAAAGACCCAACTCTTAAGATCTACATTACTAACTTGTACTTCTGCTAGCACTTAACTTGCACCTAACTTGCACCTCTACTAGTACTTAACTTGCACTTACAGCAGTGACATTCCTGCACATTCTTTATGAAAAATAATATTTGTTGTAACACTATGTCTCTACTGCTCTAAGCTCGTTGTTTTTTCCCTTTTACGTCGCTTTGGATAAATGCGTCTGCTAAATTACTAAATGTAAATGTGTGTAGAATAATTTAAAAATGTCTGTTAATCAGAACAGTTCTGTTTGGTTGGGACAAATCAATATTACATTCAATTCAATTGGATCAATACAGTGCCAAAACAATAAACATGCGTAACACCCTCCCTGTCTTTTCACAGTTGGGTCACCTGTGTCTGTGTTCAGACCCACTGGAGGATCTGTCACTCTGGAGTTCCAGGGACACCAGCAGCCGGAGAGGGAGAGTGTAGATCTCATACAGTGGTACTTTGGCCGGGAAAAAATAATGAAATATGCACCTCAGAGAGACACTGTTACCATATCCAACCATGAAGACAGAGTGGAGTTTAATAAAGAGACCTTCTCTCTGGAGCTGAAGAACCTGCAGAAGAATGACAGTGGACTCTACAGAGGAGAGATAATTGCTGTAAAAGAGGATGTGGTTGAATACAGGCTCTCTGTTCTGGGTGAGTTTGACAAATACTCTTCTGTGTCTTTTACCATTTGTACCTGAGGCGTCCATAATGTAGGTTCCTGTAGGCTTACACTTCTCCCTGAACCTCCATGTGCATGCTTACAGTATAGTCCCTTCTGAGAGACCTGTACCTGTATATGTGCTTGTAGTTCAGAGCCAGTGTGAGACCTGTACCTGTTTATGTGCTTGCTGTTCAGAGCCAGTGTGAGACTTGTACCTGTATATGTGCTTGTAGTTCAGAGCCAGTGTGAGACCTGTACCTGTACATGTGCTTGTTGTTCAGAGCCAGTGTCCGCTCCAGTCCTGGTGGTGCTATCCACGAGGTCCACTAGCGACCCCTGTAATGTGACGCTGTGTGTGTGTGTCTATGTTTGCATGTGTGTGTGTGTCTATGTTTGTGTGTGTGTGTGTGTCTATGTTTGCATGTGTGTGTGTGTGTCTATGTTTGTGTGTGTGTGTGTGTCTATGTTTGCATGTGTGTGTGTGTCTATGTTTGTGTGTGTGTGTGTGTGTGTGTGTGTGTGTGTCTATGTTTGCATGTGTGTGTGTGTCTATGTTTGTGTGTGTGTGTGTGTGTGTGTGTGTGTGTGTGTGTGTGTGTGTGTGTGTCTATGTTTGCATGTGTGTGTGTGTCTATGTTTGTGTGTGTGTGTGTGTGTGTGTGTGTGTGTGTGTGTGTTTGTGTGTGTGTGTGTGTGTGTGTGTGTGTTTCAGATCCAGTGGAGTTCCCTGTCCTGTCGGTTGTCTCTAACTGTACTAGCAGTGACTCCTGTAATGTGACCTGTAAGGGTCATGACCTCTCTCTGACCTCAACCTGTAACTGCAGCACCTGCTCTCCAGAGGGTGGAGCCACCGTTGACTCCACCCTCACCCTCTCTGTCAGAAGTGGCATTGTAATAATTTGTAACCATAGCAATGAAGTGGGCTGGAGAATCGATACCAGGGAAATCAAGACACTCTGTGGTAGGATGCATTCATTGTCAAAAATAAGACCCATCTTTGCCATCGCCTGTCTCCTCATCACCCTAACCCTAACCCTAACCCTAGACCCATCTTTGCCATCGCCCGTCTCCTCATCACCCTAACCCTAACCCTAACCCTAGACCCATCTTTGCCATCGCCCGTCTCCTCATCACCCTAACCCTAACCCTAACCCTAGACCCATCTTTGCCATCGCCCGTCTCCTCATCACCCTAACCCTAACCCTAACCCTAGACCCATCTTTGCCATCGCCCGTCTCCTCATCACCGTACATTTGATTTCCCCCTCAGATCAGAGAGTGACACTCCATGAGAACACCCCTGGGGTTTACCTGTCTATTGCTGTCGCCTGTACAGTAACTGCTGTTATTGTAGTCGTCATTGCTGTGTGTCTCTGGAGACGGTTGAAAGCAGGTACATAGAGACTTTCTTTCTATTGCTGTCGCCTATTGTTTACCTGTAGTGTTTATTTCTGTGATTCTGAGGAGACGTTGAAAGCAGGTACATAGAGACTTTCTTTCTATTGCTGTCGCCTATTGTTTACCTGTAGTGTTTATTTCTGTGATTCTGAGGAGACGTTGAAAGCAGGTACACTTCACACCGACTTTACATGACTTCATCATTCCATGACTTGAACATTACATGACTTATATTTGGGCTTTGAGAACAGAGACCTTCTCATGTTCATTTTCTTACAGGAGGGGCTGACATACTCACAGAGTACGCCTCAATTACGGTAATAAAAATGTACTTGATTGACACTCCCAGTAGACAATTTCCGAAAGCTATCAAATTTCTTTGATCATTTAATTGATGATCCTGCCGTCACATGATTTTGTGTGTGGTTACCTGGTCACCATTCTTTCTGAAACCTCTCACACACTGCCTGTGTGTGTACAGAACACTCCAGCCCGGCAGTCTTCAGCACCGACCATCTACAGCACTGTGCAGCATCCTAGCCCGTCAGCCTCAGATATCGAGAGCCCCCACGCTCAGGTATGGAAGGTAAAACCTTTAAATACAGAGAATATGTTTTAGAGGTACACGACACATCCAGTTCTGCCCTCTGAGGTTTAGAAATGCCTCAAGGATGTCCTCTTTTTTATAGAGAGGATACTTGGCTATGCCAAGAATGATACATGGAGTGCAGGGCTAATAAATTACATTCTGGGATTGAGTAGAGAGATTCTGGTCACACATTGTCACCCATGGGCCATAGAGGTCACTAATGGCCACAGACAGGAGGTGATGGGGGAAGTGTGATTCCTGTAAGGCCAGTCAGTACCTCAGCATGTGCTAAATGCCCTGCTAGCCTGCATGCACAGACCTGGCTGAGAGTGATCTTGCTAGCCTGCATGCACAGACCTGGCTGAGAGTGATCTTGCTAGCCTGCATGCACAGACCTGGCTGAGAGTGATCTTGCTAGCCTGCATTCACAGACCTGGCTGAGAGTGATCTTGCTAGCCTGCATGCACAGACCTGGCTGAGAGTGATCTTGCTAGCCTGCATGCACAGACCTGGCTGAGAGTGATCTTGCTAGCCTGCATGCACAGACCTGGCTGAGAGTGATCTTGCTAGCCTGCATGCACAGACCTGGCTGAGAATGATCTTGCTAGCCTGCATTCACAGACCTGGCTGAGAGTGATCTTGCTCGACTGAGGTTAACCACATGCACACATGGGGCCCTATCTTGCACCCAGCGCAATTGACATTGTCACCGACGCATGTATCATTCCTATCTTGCACCCGGCGCACAGCGCGATTTTCCCTCCAGAGGCGCGCTTCGAAATGAACTTGCGTCGACATGGGCGGGGGCGGAACAGAGAAGGCGTTTCTCTGGCGCAAGTGGTATTTTGCAGTTTCAAAACAACGCCGTGCGCCGTGCGCCATTGACCAAAAAAAAGCTGGTCTAATGTGAGGCGCAATGTCTAAAGTCTGTAACGCGTATTCAGAACGCTATTTTAAGGGCGCATGTGCTTGCCCGCACAGTATAGGACCTGTAGGCTACACTTTACTTCTGTCGTCTTCACGAGAGATTTACACAAATTGTTTGGCAAGCCATATATAATTACAAGGAAAATAAAGTATTTACCACATGAGGAAATCATTGTGATATCCGTATCCAAGACATTTAAAAACTAGGCATACATCTAGCGTACACAATTGACCCAAATGATTCAGGTTAATTGAAGCTGCGTGACATTTGATTTATTGTATGGCTTTGTTGCATTTATTTAATGCCAGTATTATTATAAATCTTGTAAACTCATCTCTGTGTATGTGGACTTTATTTATGTACCTTGGGTTTGGTCAGCTGGTGCACTGGCTTGGGTGCCGATTTCCATGCACCCAAATCCCTGCACGCTCTCAGGCGTGAGGGTAGACGTGGCGATGTCCTCTGCTGCCGTCAGATCCTGGGTCGAGGCAGATCCACCTCCCGTGAAGGCACGAGAACGTGCGTTACCTTCCAGCTTGGATGTCCCACGTCTCCGGACGTCATTATAGCGTTTTCGGCAACGTTTTCGGGTGCCCCGTTGCAGAAACAATCACGGCAATATCTTGACATGCTTGCTTGACTTTGCTTACTTTTGGAGTGTTTCTCGCATCCCCATATATATATCTCCCGGCTTTTTACAAAGCCATACAATAAATCAAATGTCACGCAGCTTCAATTAACCTGAATCATTTGGGTCAATGTGTAGGCTACATGTATGCTTATTTTTAAAATATCTTGGATATGGATATATCACAATGATTTCCTCAAGTGGTAAATACTTTATTTTCCTTGCAATTATATATGGCCACAAAATGTGTGTAAATCTCACGTCGGTCTCCTCGGCTGTGAACTTCTCCGGTCTTCCACCAGGTAATCCCGCCATCAAAATAACAAGCCGCTATGGACTATGCGCTTCTCGCTCTTAAAGGGAATGTGAAATGACGCTCGGATTGGTTTATTGCATATTACGCCCAAACCACACCTATGGCTGAGTAACCTCCTTTGGACCAACCCTTTTGACACTTGCGCTGGACGCAAGTGTGTTTTTTCCGCCGTTAAAATAGCAACTGCGCCATAGAGCCGCCCACACAGCTACTTGCGCTTGGCGCCGTCCTACTTGCGTTTCTGATCGGCAAGATAGGGCCCATGGTGTTGATGTTTGTGTACGTGTTCAGTGTAAATAACTCAGTGCTGATGTTTGTGTACGTGTTCAGTGTAAATAACTCAATGCTGATGTTTGTGTACGTGTTCAGTCTAAATCACTAACAGTTGATGTTTGCGACGTGTTCAGTGTAAATAACTCAGTGCTGATGTTTGTGTATGTGTTCAGTCTGTAGCAAACCCCATCTACAGCATGGTGCAGAGACCACAAACAGCGTCAGCAGATCCCCTGACATCCTCTCCAACCAGTATGCTGCCGTGAAAGAGATGTGAATCAAGGCGTTATCAAAGGACATTAAGAATTGAGCAGTGCTGTTGTCAAGGTTTCGATATGCCTGATTTACACACACACTCTCACAAACACACATACACAGTGCTGTGCAGGTAGTAAACGTCTCTCCCCGACACCTTAAGTAACGCAACCATGGTTTTTAAGGCGGATTTAAGATGCTGGTTTTGTAAGGCTTAAACTTGCAGACCGAGAATCTTTGGATTTTAAAAACACAAATGGCCTCCTAGTTACAATAAGTAATTTGCTGTGGGTCAGTTGTTTACAGATGATGTCTCAAAAACATTCCAGAACTGCATTGTTCCACTAGCTTGACTTCTCTCTCACCCCCACTGATGTTGTTATCTCTACCTTCTGTCTCTATGTGTTCAGTCTAAATCACTCAGTGCTGATGTTTGTGTATGTATTCAGTCTAAATCACTCAGTGTTGATGTTTGTGTACGTGTTCAGTCTAAATCACTCAGTGTTGATGTTTGTGTATGTGTTCATTCTAAATCACTCAGTGTTGATGTTTGTGTACGTGTTCAGTCTAAATCACTCAGTGTTGATGTTTGTGTATATGTTCAGCCTAATTCACTCAGTGTTGATGTGTGTGTGTCAGGACATCGGGCGGAGATTGCCACGATTTGGCACATTGGCGGCATCTGGTGGCCAAAGGACATCATTAATGTATTCTTGTCCACATGTGTCGTTGTTGTGATTTGTGATCTCAGCTGTTAACAATTGTGTGCCCTCACCTGTCTCACGTTTTGTGATTGTCACTTCCCTCTGTTAGCCAGGGTACATAATAATTCAAGTTTGAGGTGTGTGTCTCTTGCGGCTCTCAAGTCGCTTTTGTGTTGCGCTAATTGTGAAGTTTTTGCCTCTTGCTGCTAGGACTTAGTTTCTCCTGATAGCTAGCTTTTTAGAAGCTCCTTTAGTTTATGGCCTTTTGCCTTGTTCATATCCTCTGTGCTTTTTGGATTACCTCCTGAGTTTTGTGGAGTATGTTCTGTGCTCGCTGTCGAAGTATCCTTGTTTCTCAATAAAGAACCATTGAGAACATCATCCTGCCATTGGGTCCTCTTACTAGCTCACTTGGCTAAAGCGCTGGTTCCCCACATCCGGCAACCCGGATTCAAACCCTGAGTAAAGCCTGACAGAACGACCCGATCAACATGGACCCAGCGGGTAGTGCTCAACAGGAATCCAAGAAGTTGGCGCAGATTTTGGAAAGGCTGCGTCAGCGCGCGCAGGTCTTGGTGCAGCTACTGAAAGATCTCGACCGCCATCTTGCCGCCAGCAACAACTGGACTGCCGGCAACTGCAACAGGACCGAGCTAGGGTGTCACATCCACCTTCTCTCCACTCCCCCGTGGAACTCCCCCATAGTTCCCACTCTATGATGGCAATCCGGGTGGCTGCAGAGGTTTTCTCCTCAAGTTCGATCTGGAGTGCAGCCGCCGGCCGATCACCCTCTCCTCAGACCGATCGAAAATTGCCTACATGATAATCTTGCTCTCAGGCAAGGCCTTGGCATTGGAAACCGCGATGTGGGAGAAGCAAGGCCCTGAATGCTCCAGCCTCAGGGCTTTTCAGGCATTGATGCTGTGGGTATATGACCTGGCCGCCATTGCCTCTGCTCTGGAGAGATATGCTGCCCTTAACCCTGCTCTCCCGACGACGGCTGCTGCCGTTCCTGAATCCGGGGATCCAGATGCACCCGGCCTAGAGGCCACAGTCCTGGACGCCCCCAGTCCAAGTGAACATGGCAGCCCAAAGGTTGTCAGCCAGTGGACCAAGCAACCCGGATGCCGCAGTTCCGGAGACCGAAGCCCCAGATGCTGCCAGGCAGAGTGAGCCCAGCAGTCTGGAGGCCGACAGCCCCGATGAACCAGGCAGCCCAGTTGCCGACGCCCCAGTTGCTGCCAGCCCTGGTGAAGCAGGAAGCCCCGATGCCGCCGGAACGGGTGAACCAGGCAGCCCGGAGGCCGACAGCCCGGATAAACCAGGCAGCCCGGAGGCACCAGGCAGCCCAGTTGCCGACGCCCCAGTTGCTGCCAGCCCTGGTGAAGCAGGAAGCCCCGATGCCGCCGGACCGGGTGAACCAGGCAGCCCGGAGGCCGACAGCCCGAGTGAGCCAGGCAGTCTGGAGGCGACAACCCGAATGCTGCCAGACCAAGTGAATCAGGCAGCCTGGATGCCGACAGCCTGAGTGAACAAGACATCCCGGACGCTGCCAGCCCTAGTGGGCCAGGCCATCCAGAGGTCTCAGCCTGCCTGGTCCTGTCCCAGGTGTCCGCGCCACTGTCTCCTGTGTCCTAGGTGCCACAGTCTCAGTTTACTTCATAGGAACACAATTACAATTCCCACAATTCCTACCATTCTACCGCAGAAAGAATACATATAAATAAGTGTTAGCTTTAGTCAAACAGTATGGAACAGCAGATTTTTGTTTTAACATATTATTTTCTCACGCCAACTTAAAGATACATTGTGTAGCATCTAGTGGTGAATCTCTCTCCATGTTCTGGGCTGGCAAGTAGAACCATTTATCACTAGATGCTACACAATGTATCTTTATGCTGGCATGAGAAAATAATATGTTATATGCAGTTTCATACTGTCTGACTAAAGCTAAAACAAGACTCTGCTGTTCAAGCCATTATCTATAAGCTGAGTTGAGGAACCATAGTATGGCTTAGAAAAGTCAGTGTAATAGCTACAACTCTGAGCCACATCCTCTGAGTGCATGGCCTGATCGTTTTCGTTCTGACGACTCCTGACTGTTTCACACCTTTCTTACCTCCTTTGTGAAACCCATACCTCTGACCTTTAACACCTTCTGAAGAACTGGGAGCAAGTAAACAGGAAATGTTCACAGGTTGACCCATGTCCATATTTGGCATCAGGCGTTCACATCTCATCTCTCTCTCTCTCTTCCTTCCGTTAAACACGGCTTTGCCGCACGGATCTTTTTGTATTTCAGTCTTTCCTGAAAAACGTTCTGTAAAAAAATGTGTAATTGAAATTGTCCTGTAATTAATGTGAGCTTGGTAGGTGCTAAAGGGCACCTTGTATAAATATATTTACAGAACGTATGATCGGCAAATAGGATGTTCCACACACACTGGACAATAAAGAGTGTCACATGACTCTAGAGGAGGATGTTATTTATCTGAATTAAAATTATAATCAGACCAAACAACACTTAAAATCCATCTGTTAAAGAAAGCTTCTGTTTCAGTCAGTACCATTTACGGTGACACAATATAAAGTGTCTAAGTGACAAAATGTTCACTGAAACTTCAAAACAAAATATATCTTAACACACTTTCAGAAAGACTGAACACTTGTATTTTTAAAATCTTATACAAAGAATTATACAAACTTTGAATTTTTTTTACAGAACTGTGACACCTTGTGGTTTGCAGAAATGACAGCAGCTATGAACATGACAGAATGCATGCAATGCCTTGTTGATTTCAGTTTCAGTAGGATATGTATACTGAAAGCCATGAACGCTGACGTCATATGTGTTCATTTTGATCTTCTGATAATCATTACTAATCATTGTGCTTAAGTTGTTATTAGCTCATGCCAGCAATCACTGTTGGCAGAGACCCTATTTCTCATCATAGTGTGTTGTGGAAACCAGGGCTGAGGTTACAGTCGTGCAGGACGTGGTGGACAGCAGAGACAGAGAGGTGTGCTCTTTACTGGACCTGATGGCCGGCTCACAGAGGGAGAGGTGTGTGGATAAGAGCTCTTTACTGGACCTGATGGCCGGCTCACAGAGTGAGAGGTGTGTGGGTAAGAGCTCTTTACTGGACCTGATGGCCGGCTCACAGAGGGAGAGGTGTGTGGGTAAGAGCTCTTTACTGGACCTGATGGCCGGACCACAGACAGAGAGGTGTGTGGGTAATCAACGACATTGGAGAAGCAGACAGGTTACCTTCAGCATTCATCGTCAATTGCTCAATTTAAGAGATTTAAGAGAACATGCCAGTCCTCTGGCTTCTTAAAGACGTAGAGCCCAGCCTCTACGGTGAGCTTGGCTTGCAAACAACTCTGTGATCGATGAGAGTCCAGTTTAGTGGCCGACTAGAACCCTTTCTAACGTGAGGTTGGGACATCGTTGTGTGAACCTGATGCCACAAAAGAGGTCCATTAAATGTTGTTCTAAACTAAATGAAGCTGTGTCTTTGTTTTTGCTGAGGAGTGCCACACGTCGTGCTATAGCCTACTTTGAGGAATGACAGCTCAATCACTTGCTGTCCAATCAGTGTGTTTCCACTGTCCTTGCTTAGCGTGAGCGTAGCCTTCTCAGTAAAATGATTAGTATTATATCACACTAAAGAGAGTATGTGTGGTACTTTCACTGTACACAGTGGTGTAGATTGACGCAATGTTTACCCAAATCCCCTTACTGTATTTTATTACTTTTTCTTTGTTTACATTTGCCGTGTAAGACATTTTTGCTTAACCTTACACAATGTATTATTTTATAACATTTTGTTTCTCCTTTGTTACAAAAAACCCAGAGGACACCCAGATGTCTCTGCTACGGTTTCTTTACTGGGTGTCATATAGGCTTCACACACACACACCATTATTCCCTTGATTTCAACGCTAATGTCACATGTTTCTTAAAGCATAGGCCTATATTTCAAAGCACTTCATGAAAGATTCCTTTTAGACAATGTTTTGAATTGATTAAAATGAGTTATAATTATTATTATTGTAACACTTTAATTGTATATAGCTCTTTTCTAGTTACTCAAAGACTCTTTACATAGGGTGAAGACAAACAAAACGAAGAGAACACAAAAGAGCAAACAAAAAAAACAGGGTAGGGTCTGAAAGGGAGCAGAGGTTAGCAGGTGAAGGCCAGTTTGAAGAGGTGGGTTTGAAAGGGAGCAGAGGTGAGGTTAGCAGGTGAAGGCCAGTTTGAAGAGGTGGGTCTGAAAGGGAGCAGAGGTTAGCAGGTGAAGGCCAGTTTAAGAGGTGGGCTTTGAGGGCTTGTTTGAATGATGATATGACATAACAGAAGTAGTTCTATAGCATATTTAATATTTGATACTTAATACTTCTCTTCACTGCTAATGGGGGAGGGAGAGGGGAAGGTGTGCAGGCTAGGGGGAGAGGGGAAGGGTTCAGTACCAGGCAGGTCCTTGCAAATCAGATTTGGCGTTTACTTTCACTTTCAGATGTTCCCCACTTTCAACGCAGGCATCCTGTTTAGTATGTTTTGACACTGAAGGGGACGTGGCCAAGTTTGAAAAACTGATATGAGCAGGGAGTGGTTATGTGTGAAGAACAAAAACCCCAACAGAAGAAGTCAGGCTTCGATCCGCTCTCAAAAGACAGCAACTCAACACAAAGACACAAGGTAAGGCAAGCTATACATATGTGCAGCTGCACTTATTAAGCATTTAGTAGGCTACTTACATCAAACCATTAGTTTTTTTATGAAGTATGCATTTGAACTTGAACTGGCAGATCAGAAAGAATAAAAAGGGTGTTGATAGATAATAGGTTCATACAGTAATAAAAAAAACTGGGAAACATCATGGAATTTTAAAATAGCAATTTCGAGGCCGGATAAAGTTTTGGATAAGTAAATAGAACCAGAACGTTTTGGAAAAGTAATGGAAATGTGCCTCACAAATAGGCCTACTTGTATATTTCTGAATAGGTGCTTCAGTCAAGATCTTCACTAACGCCGGTATATTTCAGTTTGTGGTTCAAAAATATTCTATTTGCCTGTCATTCACCTTATAGCTGGTTCTCTATCTCATTAAATTAAGTTCTTAAATGGGAATGAATAACAATTGAAGGCACATTGTAAGTCCACCGTTCGTCTTGCACGGAGTTTTCAGAATAATTCCCTCGAACTTTTAAGCGTGCTTAAGGGTAATTTGTGTAGGCTTTCTGTAAGTAAAATATAGGTTAAGTTTACGGGCAGGTATGGTTCACATTTCAAAATATATATGTATACACAGTGCTGTAGTCCAGGGTATACGCAGGTATACGGAGTATACCCACTTATTTTTCAGTCAGCATTGAGTATCCCCACTTCTCAAAACAGGGTGTTTATCCTGTGCTGTATGGGCTGCTTCAAAATAAATAAGAGTATACCCACTTCTCCAAGGGACCACTACACCACTGTGTATACATTACGTTCACTTCTCTTTAAAGAAGAGATTGCGTGTGAGAGGCGAAATGTACGGACGAGGCGGAGGCAAATATGTTTAAAAAAGAAAGCAGCCTGTTTAAATCCCACTATTACTTCATGTAGGCTAGTCATATACAATGACAACGTTGTTTTTTGCTTGGTTACAGTTTATTCCACTTCTGTTAAGCCCGAAGCCTTTGGCTTGACAGCGGTTTTTGATGCTGTGCTCTGCTGGTTCTCCAGATGTTAGATAACCACATCATTAATGGCGTTTACACTACTTGGCAAAATGAGAGAATACGTTCATTTTGTCCCTATCGTTTGAACACTCACCGCAGTAGCCTCCATATATGGGCAGCTTTTGAATCAACTGTTATTTACTATGGTGGTTATTGTTACATTTCAAAGTTTCCAGAGCATTTATAAACTGCATTCCGTTCTACCTTATACACTACTCCCCGATTCCTGTTTAGGGAGTGTTGGTTAAGGGAACCTCCGTGGGCGTGACCAGGGGTTGCGACGGGCCCAGACGGTTATCCAACCTCTAAAATCCGCTAAAGGCATGTTTTCCGCCGGTTAAAAAACGTGGTTATAGTAGGATCCTTTTTTTATTTGATGGACATGGATTATTTTATAGAACTTTGAATGGCCTCACTCAAAATGGCTAACAAATTATTTCAAACAGACTGTCTGCTTAGAGGTGGACCAGCTGTAGACAAGATTACAGTTTTTCTCAATTGCTTAAAAACATTTTTTTAAAGCATACCTCATTTTCTCAAAACTCTTAACACAAATCCCAAAACCACACACACAAAATGCAAAACCCTACATATCTCCTGCAAAATGCTCCTTTGCCATCAAAACAATGTCATTTAGGTTCAAATGTCACACACAGACCATCATATGAGTAGATATTTCTAAGCATCGAATGAAAACTAATATGCTCAATGGAAAACACCAGTATGAAGGCCTTATCAGGAGCATTATGCCTTTCATGTTCAGTGTTACTGTATGCTTACTCCTGTTGTAAAATATAACTGTATAGTGCTTTTACTCAAATATAAAACAACACATAAATAAAGTAACAACAAAAATATTTCTTTATTTTTTCTAAAAGTGCTGTAGCCTATACATAGCAAACACAACTGGATGTGTAAATGATTTGCACAGAACAAACAATAGAAAATAGGCCAGTACAGTCAACAACACTTTGTATTTGTTTGATGGTTATAGCATTTTTTTCCAGAACCATATTGACTATTGCAGTGTCCTGTTCAGCCCTCAAGACACCCTCTCTCCCACCACACCGGGATAATCTTTCAGTTCTGCAAAATATACAAATACAGTACAATGTAAAATATTTAAATACAAAAATGCTATGCTCCTGTAAAGGCATTCAAACTAATGTTTTCCTGTCATAGTAGTGTTTCATACCTATTCTCTCTTCTGAATATCTGGACAATGGATGCAACTAAGAAGCGGTTTATGTTTGGTTGAACCCTCTGGCCAGCCTCCTGCATGGTCAAACCATGGTTGACCACAGTGGCCCGAATCTCATCAGAGATAATGGCTCTCCTTCTTGCTCTTCCTCTTCCTCCTCCTCCTCCTCCTCCTCCTCCTCTAACTCTCACTCCTCTGCCTCTCTGATCACCTCTCACTTGAAATGAGTCATGCTTTCAAAAAGTGTGTGTATGCAATTGAGAAAAAGTGAAATAGCGAAGTTACACACCGACACTAGTTCTAGTGCCCAACCCTCCTATATTTCATGAATAAGCAGATATATCAGAGGATATATGGTCACGAAAACTGGCCTGAAAGGAATGGAAATGTTTTGGTAAAAATGAGTATGAACCCTATATAGAGTTTCTTACATCCTAGCCCTCCCTAACATGCACTCATACCAGTCATAGGTCAAACTAATTGCTAGATTTGGTTGATTTATGAAAGCCAGAAATGGTACTAAACTAAGTGCCGTTTGGGAGCCGAAAGAGCCTTATTGCTAAACTCAGCCAAATGATCTGGCTCACTAAAAAGAACCGGAAGTCACAAGTCAGTCTCCTGTAAACATAACTCTACCAAGATAATTAATTTGATATGTTATTTTAAGGTTATAAACCTCCATAGTGTGACATATAAAATAAAAGTGTAATTTCTTTATATTGTAACAAAAAACATCTTTTCTCGCTCTCTCTCTCTGCTTACATGTAGCTATGGAAACCACTGTTTTAACCGTAGTGAAAGCCATTCCAGCGATCATTAGCCAAGGATTGGCCATTTACTCGAAGTTAAAGCAAGCGAAGAAAAACAAGAGAAGCTGTGAGCTTCTGGCAGATCGTGTGAAGGCTCTGGTGGATCAACTGGAGGGTTTGGCCGACCAGAATGTGAATGAAGAACTGCTGCAGAAGGCCCTCGATGAATTTAAGAAAGTGTTGGAAGAAGCAGAGACCCTCCTGAAGAAGTATGAAGAAACCAATTGGTTAATGCAGAAAGTCAATGCAGACACCCTGCGGAAAGATTTTGCGAAGGTGAACAACCACCTCTGTATCGCAGTACGCCAACTCTCCCTCTCCCTGCAAGTGGAACAACGGAAAATTCTAGAAGAAAAGTTTAATCGTTTAAGGATTTGTAAGGAGGATGATGAAGCCATGAAGATTGATCAGCAGGAATGGGATAAATGTAAGGCCTGGTCACATGCAGAAAAAAGTCTTGCTAGTTTTACAAGCTTGTCCAAGCTAGTCAGATGTTTGTCTCTGACACTATGATCTCTTCTGCATACTGTTTCTCATCAAAGTAGGATTTTTTTTTAGCATTGCAGCAGTTCAAGGCAGTTGGCAATATGTAACTTGGTTGAAAAAAATCTAGAAATGTTTTTCCCAATCTGTTTAACAGATATTTCACTTACACATGTAATGTGTTATCATGTTGTTCACACAGAGTTATTGTCAGCTGAGGAAACCAGGGGAAAAGGAGAAGTTATGAATGAGGTAGAGGATGTATGATGTATAATGTTGTGTGTGTAAAGGATTTCTCTGCTCTGTTACTCATTCCCCATGCTGAATGTCCAGTAATGGCTTCGGTGGAGGAGACCAGGGCTGAGGTGAAGGACGTGCATGATGTGGTGGATAACACTAACCAGAGGGTTACCTCTCTAGGACACCAGATGGCCAGCGCCCAAAGAGACCTGAGGGACATCAAGGACAGGGTTGGAACACGTAAGTTACTGTCTGTACTCAGAGACACAAGTGACACCAATTTAAACCAGATGAAAGAGATTTGCAGATTATCTTTGAAGCATCAAGCTTTAGGAAATAAATGGTTGAGGGTGAGGCAAGGCCATCTAAAGTGCTACAGGTATTGAGACAAGTCATTTTCATTTTCATGCATTCATTCTGGACAAACTCTTTCTTCACAGACGAAGGTGCTGGGCCCAAGTCATCGTCAGCAGCACCAGTGAAAGCCAGTGGTAAGAACTTGGAAGAGAAGTGGAACCAGGAAAGAGTTGTCAGATCAGATCACGATCAGATACTGTTATTCAAAACTTAAAAAATTCAGCTACAGAGATGAATCTAAGTTGAATGACGACCTGGCAGTACTATTAAGCGGTTGATGATGTCATGGCCAGTAAGATTGAAGTTTGTTAACTGTCCTTTTTCAGACAAAGTGTTTACATTTCGGGAGAAACTCATAAACCGAATTGAAGAGCCAACTCTGAAAATTCTGCTGGATGGTCTTCAGAAAGCCGCTCCTGACCAGCATCCTGTGATTAACGGGAGGGAGAGGAATCATGTTCTACAGAATAACCGTGTGACTGAGGACCAGGTGACCTCCCTCGTAGACATGGTGTGGAAGAAAGGTGAACGGGCCTGTGAGATATTCCTCTCTCTTCTGAGCGAACATGATAATAACCTCTTCAAGGAGCTTGGTTTGTAAATACCATTCAATGTTTTACGTCTCTAAATAAATAATTGACATACTTTTTTTTGCTTCGAATTTAATTACATTTCTTAATTCAGGGCTGTTTTAATTAAAGGGCTATTTAGGTAGTCAACAAACAAATATACAGTACCTGACACATAACCTTAATTATAATCATTTTCTGGAGGTTTAAATTGCTGGGGTCAAATTGACCCCAAGGATAAAAGATGTTAGTAAATTTCAAGGTAATAGGAGGGTCAACCCTGATGGTGTGTTAGAGTAGTTTAATAGATGACCTTTAACCCCAGTGGTGTGTTAGAGTAGTTTAATAGATGACCTTTAACCCCAGTGGTGTGTTAGAGTAGTTTAATAGATGACCTTTAACCCCAGTGGTGTGTTAGAGTAGTTTAATAGATGACCTTTAACCCCAGTGGTGTGTTAGAGTAGTTTAATAGATGACATATAACCCCAGTGGAGTGTTAGAGTAGTTTAATAAATGACATCTTACCCCAGTGGAGTGTTAGAGTAGTTTAATAGATGACCTTTAACCCCAGTAGTGTGTTAGAGTAGTTTAATAGATGACATATAACCCCAGTGGAGTGTTAGAGTAGTTTAATAGATGACATCTTACCCCAGTGGAGTGTTAGAGTAGTTTAATAGATGACCTTTAACCCCAGTAGTGTGTTAGAGTAGTTTAATAGATGACATCTTACCCCAGTGGAGTGTTAGAGTAGTTTAATCAGTGGCGGTCCGTGCATTTCACGACTAGGCCTTCAGCGATGTCCTACACTTCAGCGATGTCCTCCTATGTTAAACTGAGTGAATCCACCTCCTAATACCATCATTACGACGCCATGTGTTAGAGTAGTTTAATAGATGACATATTACCCCAGTGGAGTGTTACATTAATTTCTTATCGTTCTACTCATATGCCTTTATGTCTCTTTTACCAACTCTGTGTCAGTCCGTTCCGTGACAATTATTCCCTTGATTTCAACAGTAATGACACATATTTCTTAAAGCATAGGCCTACATTTCAAAGCACTTCATGAGAAACTCCTTGAAGGCAATTTTATGAATTGATTCAAAATAGTTTTATTAATAACAATAATTATAATCCTTTAATTTTATAGAAGTCAAAGTGTTTATTGTCAGATGCACCAACTAGATTAGCGTCATCAGGGCAGTGAAATTTGATTCCGATGATACACTCCACTGTCTTCACCACCCTCTGCAGGGCCTTGCGATCAGCAGCAGAGCAGCTACCACACCCACAAACAAAGAGAACATTTAAGTCAAAAGAAATCTGGAGAAGCTGTGTGGAATGAGTCATGTAGTGGAGGGTAGGGAGGTAAAGGGAGCAGGGCTTAGCAGGTGAAGGCCAGGTGTCACATCAGCATAGGCCTATATTTCTCAGTACTTCATGAGAAACTCCTTTTAGACAATTGGATTGATTCAAAATAGTTAAGTATCATTCATATGCCAGATCAGAAGTAGTTCTATAGTATATTATCATTTCACTTAATACTGAACTGCTAATGGGGGAGGGAGAGGGGAAGGTGTGCAGGCTAGGGGGAGAGGGGCAGGGTTCAGTACCAGGCAGGTCCTTACAAGCAGATTTTTGGCGTTTACTTTCACTTTCAGATGTTCCCAGCTTTCAACGCAGGCATCCTGTTAAGTCTGCTTTGACACTGAAGGGGAAGTGGCCAAGTTTGAAAACCAGCGTATATGAGCAGGGAGTGGTTATGTGTGAAGAACAAGAAGAAGTCAGGTTTAATTCCGATCTCAAAGGTCAGCAACACAAATACCAAAGACACAAGGTAAGGCAAGCTATACGTGCAGCTGCACTTATTAAGCATGTATTGCCAGTCCCCATTTGTAGTCTTTTTATAAACGTGGTGTGACGTGGCAAAGTTTGAAACCCAACGGATATAAGGTGGTGTGTGAAGAACGGAGCCAAAACCCCAACAGAGGAAGTCAGGGTCCATTCCGATCTCAAAAGACAGCAACACAAATACCACAAGACACAAGGTAAGGTGGCGCTGCACTTATTAAGCATTGAGTAGGCTACTATCAGCAGACCTGTAGTTGGTTATGAAGTATGTAGTTGAACTTGAACTGGCAGATGATAAGGAGCTGAAGAAGGTGTTAAAAGGGTGTTGGTTCATGGATTTTAAAATAAAAATGTTAAGGCAAGAGGACGTTTTGGATAAATAAATACAACCAGTTTTGGAAAAGTAATGGAAACGCCTGTAGCCTATATTTCAGTATGTGGTTCAGTTAAGATCAACTGAAAACAATCTATATTGATTAAACAATACTTGCACAATACAATATGTTCTGGCACCTTGACCTTGACATCAACGTAGACATTTGCCTGACATTCACCTTATATCTGGTTCTCTACGAAAAGTTAAATGGAGTAGCCTCCTTGACATTAAATGCGAATGAATTACAATTTAAGGCACATTGCTAGTCCACCGTTCGTCTTGCATGGAGATTTCAGAATATGTCCCTCGAACCTTCATGGTTTCTGAGGGGTAATTTGTGTACTGCAAGTACAATATGGGTTAAGTTTAAGGCCAGGTATGGTCAACATTTTTTTTTAATGCATTCATATAATGGATAGCGTGTCACTTTACGCGAAATGAATGGACGAGACGGAAGCAAAGAAGTATACAAAGAAAGCAGACTGTTTAGATCCCAGTATGAGCCCAGTTATGTTATCAAAGACAATGACAACGTTAGTTAATTTGCTTGGTTACAGTTGAGTTCACTTTTGCAAGGCCCGAAACCTTCAGCTTGACAGCAGTTTCTGATTCTCTGGTTTCTGATTCGCTAGTTCTCCAGACAACTGGTGCGGCGAAAACCAGCCACTCTCTCACATGTGGGTTTGGCACCACTGCCATTTCCTGGGACCCTCGTAGCGAAGTCAGTGGCGTAACATAGTGACCACGGGCCCAGGTGCAGGCCATCATGGCGGGCCATAGTCAGTGGCTTAAGGCAGTTGGTTCCAGAACATTTGTCAGTCCCGTAACCTTATTTTTTTTTCATGTTTGTAACCGCTGCCGCCGCGGCGCCTTGCCCCCTCCCCCTACGCACATATTCCGCCTATAACACTTGTTAGTGCAGTTTTTCGCTGAAAATGGGTATACATCGGTGTTTTGGGCAATGCAACTTGGGGTTTCAGCCTATTTATATAGACATACATTGAGCCATTTTGAGTGAGGCTATTCATAGTTCCATAAATTAATCCATGTCAATCAAATTCAGCAAGCCAAGTCATATTTTCATAAGAAAGTGTGTTGCCTAGAAAGCCCTTAGCATGGATTGGTGCGATTTCATGTTGCTCTGAACTGCAGTTTCCAGCTCCAATCTTGATTCAGATTATTCATATTTGATCTATTTCTATTGCCTTCATTATCACATTAACATTATTAAAATAGGATCATATATATATACAGGGTGCGATTTGCCGGGGGGGATGGGTGGGATTTACCCCCCCTCTGGTTTTTACATCCCCACCTCAGCTGGATGAATTTCATACATGGGGGGGATAACCCTCAATTATTAAAAAAACAATGAAAAAAACAGACAGGTTGTGACAGCGTTTTCTTACACTTGCTTACATCGCTGGCACCGTTCACCTTACCCGAACTGTCGGCATTCTCAGAATTCGCTGGCTTTGCTAATTTCCATGTATAGGCTACTGTAGTGAGTTCTGTCCAAAAAGGTTGCGTTTCAGTTTCAAAGTTTCAGTTTCGGTTTCAGTATTTCAACGTGAATGAGAGGGAGCACAAGAACTGAGCGTCTAGCAGCGATTATCATATCATAGACATATATGATGCATGTATATGAAGATAATTAGGCCTATGTATTGCTTTTTTTTTTCATGATAAAAAAATAAAAAAAACATCCCCCCCTCTGGTTTTTTGACAAATCGCACCCTGTATATATATATATTATTTAAAGAGAATGTTCTATAAAGCACAGCTAATATATATTTTATCCTCAAACACTTGCCAACAATTCCCATAAATAACAGAATTTGTGGTAGGAATTATCAATGATTTATTACTAATGTGTTAATTGTGTTGTCTGTGTTGTTTTAGGATTGTTGAGATTGTGCAGAGACCATGGATATACTACTTGAAAAGAGGATCATTTTAACCCAGATCCTGTCTGCTGAAACGGCTTTTATTCTCCAACATGTTCATCAGAACAAACTCATCACAGATCGTGACTACAGTGCTCTTAAAAGCCTTCCTCATAACACTGAGAAGATGTCTGGTGAAGTGCTGGATAGACTGAGAGGCAAGGGGGAAGACACCTGTCAGAAGTTCATAGTCTTGCTGAAGCAGCAGTGTGTGTTGGAGCAATATCCAAGACTGAGAGATGTTTTCTCAGATCTCAGACAAGGTATATCTCTCTTTCTCGCTCTCTAGCTCTCTCTCCTCAAATTATAATTCTAATTCGAAAGAGCTTTATTGGCATGACAAAAAAAAATTAAATTCATATGAAGAACAAAAATAAAAGTACAATATCACATAAAGACAGTACCTAGAACAGGTTTGTGTATGTGTGTGTTAAAAAGGTAGCATTCCTTCAAAACGTTGAACTAAATCACATAAGTTTGGCTGTGTTAGGTTATTGTGTTAGTTTGTGTGAGTCTTAGCTCTAGCTGGCACAGGGGAGTTGGGGTCACTTGCTTTGATATGTTTCCAGAATTTGATGGCTCAATTTTAATTGATAAAGGGTATTGGCCTAATTCAGCCCTGCATGCATTGTTAGGGGTATTCCTTTGTACTTTGTGTATACTTTTACAAAACTCTGCATGCAGGATTTGTACTGGGTGTTTGTCCCATTTTTCAAATTCTTTGTACATCAGAGGACCCCACACTTTGCTGGTTTAACTCACTCATTCTCTCTCACACACACAGGGGAGTGTGAACATCAGATGTGTATTAATGTCAACAACATTTTAATTGATTACACATACTCCACATTCAGACACTGTTCTTCAGAATTTTAAGATTACTATGTTAAAAGGTCAAAACGCAATGTTATCATCAGTTGAGGAAACCAGGGGTAAAGGAAAGGTTATGCATGAGGATGTGGAAAGTGCTACAGGTATTGAGAAAAGTCATTTTCATTTTCATTCATTCTCATCCATTCAGACGCTTTCTTCAAAGGCGAAGGTGCTGGGCCCAAGTCATCTTTAGCATCACCAGTGACAGCCAGAGGTAAGAGCTAAAATAGTCAAATAGATTTCAGTTACAGAGATGAATCTATGTTAAATGACGACCTGGCAGTACTGTTCAGTGGTTGTGGGTGTCATGTCCATCAAGATTGAAGTTTATCAACTGTCCTCTTTCAGACAAAGTGAAAAATAGTCGGGGGGAACTCATTCAACGAATTGGAGATGCCACTCTGAAAAGTTTGCTGGATGGTCTTCAGGCAGACTCACCTGACCAGCCTCCTGTGATTACCCCGAGGGAGAGGAAAGAGGTTCTACAGAAACACCAAGTGACCGATGACCAGGTGACCTGCCTCGTAGACATGGTGTGGAATAAAGGCAAACGGGCCTGTGAGATATTCCTCTCGCTTCTGAGACGATGTGACCCGAACCTCTATGAGGAGCTTGGTTTGTAAACACCCCAGTGGAGTGTTAGAGTAGTTTAATAGATGCCCTTTAACCCCAGTAGTGTGTTAGAGTAGTTTAATAGATGCCCTTTAACCCCAGTGGTGTGTTAGAGTAGTTTAATAGATGCCCTTTAACCCCAGTAGTGTGTTAGAGTAGTTTAATAGATGACCTTTAACCCCAGTGGTGTGTTAGAGTAGTTTAATAGATGCCCTTTAACCCCAGTAGTGTGTTAGAGTAGTTTAATAGATGACCTTTAACCCCAGTAGTGTGTTAGAGTAGTTTAATAGATGACCTTTAACCCCAGTGGTGTGTTAGAGTAGTTTAATAGATGACCTTTAACCCCAGTGGTGTGTTAGAGTAGTTTAATAAATTATCTTTAACCCCAGTGGAGTGTTAGAGTAGTTTAATAGATGTGGCAAAAAGCAAAATTATTTATTCTTTGTAATGTTTAGGTAATGACTGATGCCTGAACATGTAATTTTATTTTAGAAATGTTATTGCTTTGATGGATTTGTGATGAACCAGGTCTGTGTCTGTAGATGAGTTAGACAGCAGAAACTAGTACCAGGTCTGTGTCTGTAGATGAGTTAGACAGCAGAAACTAGTACCAGGTCTGTTTCTGTAGATGAGTTAGACAGCAGAAACTAGTACCAGGTCTGTTTCTGTAGATGAGTTAGACAGCAGAAACTAGTACCAGGTCTGTTTCTGTAGATGAGTTAGACAGCAGAAACTAGTACCAGGTCTGTGTCTTTAGATGAGTTAGACAGCAGAAACTAGTACCAGGTCTGTTTCTGTAGATGAGTTAGACAGCAGAAACTAGTACCAGGTCTGTTTCTGTAAATGAGTTAGACAGCAGAAACTAGTACCAGGTCTGTTTCTGTAGATGAGTTAGACAGCAGAAACTAGTACCAGGTCTGTTTCTGTAAATGAGTTAGACAGCAGAAACTAGTACAAGGTCTGTTTCTGTAGATGAGACCTACTTTTCAAATAAATACAGTTTGGAATTAATAAATACATTTCCACTTTGAAAGAAGAACAGACCTAAAAGCTGGCACATTTCAGTCTCTGAGTGAGGTTTCAGCTCCTAACGACCTGCCCATTAGCAAATTACGGCTATTCATATGATATGGGAAAGGTAATTCAGTGATCACTATTGGGTCACAATGTAACAAGAAAACCTGTAGAGGGCCACAAAGACATTCCAGGGCTCTTACGTCATGGCCAGTGTCTTTGGCGAGGTGTCCCAGGTGTGTTTACACCTAACTCATCAGTATGCAATGGACACTAGTTTTGAAGAGGGAAAGGTCCCTCTGAAATTGTGGTAGTGAAACTACACACACTTTTTGATCGCTAAACTCATCTATGTTTACAAAGTTAAGATTTCATATTTCAAAAGACTTACTCAAATCTTTACAATCTTTACATCTTTACAATGACTGAGCACCTCTGAAAGTATGTTTTTGTAAGGGTTTGTTTATATGTGATTAAAATAAAATGTTTTTTACTACATTCCTCTTACTGTCATGTTATTATTGCTGAGGTCTTCTAGAATATAATCATACATACCTAAGTGAGTGAAAACAGGCTGGGACTTTGTGGTGTTAAAGACACCCAGTGCAACTTTGGAGGCAAAAATAAACATTCAATTTTCTAGTCTTTTTTACACGTAGTAAGTTTCAATAACTCCATACCATTACATATCGACATTCAAGGAGCAAAGATGAGACGTCGTTGTGTGGTGAGAACTGATAGAAAATCGTAAACAACAACCATCTTTATTTATTGGTGCCACCAATAAATAAAGCAGGATTCCCGTCGGCAATTCTTCTCAATGGCGACAGGAGCAAAAGCTCCCTGTAAATCATGAAGAAACCTTAAGCAGAACCGCGGCACATAAAGGTTTGGCTTTCAACTTAATGGATGCAGTGATGAAGGTGATGAAGAACATTGTTTCCACGACCGCCACCATTTAGGCGCAAAAGTCACGCAATAAGAGAGAGAAAAATGTTGGTTTTAAACATCATGTATTATGGCCACTTACAGATGTTTACGATTGCATAAACACTAAAATAAAAATAATTAAACCATGATCAACACCTTACACTCAAGGAGCAAAACAACGGCCCAGATAGGTCAACCTCACACTCGCAACTTCCACTTGCTCCCGTAATTTCATTGCAACAAACACCTAAAAATGCCGCAACTTTATGGAAAAGCCCCCACGTTATGTTGACCTTTTCTCAAGGACCTTTATCTCTGGCATGCAGAGTGAATTTTCCTGTAGGTGGTTGAGATCTGAAATTGGCATAGTGATCATTTCAGTTATTCCCTGAATGTGTGGCTATTGCAATCAGATATATCTATCATTCAAATTTTACACTCTCTGCAAAATGCTTCCTGCTGAATGCAGCAAATGCAAACACTCCAAACACTCGGATCGAGTCACCTTTTTGGCTTTGTGACCTACATACAGTATCTAAACCACAGACTTAGCTGCAACAGGCTACTTATTTTCAAACTGTGTGTTTTGTCTGAATCAGATGGATGAATCCTGAAGAACATCTGAAAGAAATGTGATTGTTAGTGTGAAAATAAGTAGCCTGGTGTGGCCATTCTCCAGAGGTCAAAGGGCACTAGCTCTAGCACCTACGGTTGGAGCTCCAGGTCTTCACTACCTGCTCTTGTTCAGGTTCTGCTGTGGGGTCAGAGGTTACTAGCACTTTAGGTGGAGGTCAGTCTTAACCACTGCCTCTTACTGTGGCCCTGGAACTCTCCTGCAGTGACTAGCGTGTATCCCCGTGGCTCTATCATGTCACTTTCACTGCTGCTTGTGTGGTAAGCAGGATTTGGAATTGGCCTCTGCCACAGTCTGAAGTCTTTTAGCCCTACCCACTCTCCTGGTTTCAGGTCATGCAGCGGTCCGTGGGCAGGGTCTTGCAGAGCCTCCCGCCCTGTTGGTTTTTGTTAGGTAACACAGAGGACAAGTTTTGCAATATCTCAACATTGTATCCTCACACAGTCCTGTCTTTTCTCATTTGGGCATGTTCTGCTTTCTCTATCAGCAGACTACAGGGCTCATTGCATTATCAGGACATCATGTTCCTTCCTGTGTCAGTGTAAGTGTGTGTGTGTGTGTGTGTGTGTGTCAGTGTAAGTGTGTGTGTGTGTGTGTGTGTGTGTGTGTGTGTGTGTCAGTGTAAGTGTGTGTGTGTGTGTTTGTGTGTGTGTGTGTGTGTGTGTGTGTGTGTGTGTGTGTGTGTGTGTGTGTGTGTGTGTCTGTGTGTATTTGTTTTATCTAACCCGCCACACGCCTCTCTCCAGTTGATTTTTCAGGCATTGTTTCGTCCAATGTCCTTCTTTTCCATGTCATGTACTGAGTAAAGCACTTCATGAGAAACTCCTTTCAGACAATTGAATTGATTCAAAATAGTGAAGTATCAGTCATATGGCAGATCAGAAGGAGTTCTATAGTGTTTATTAAATATTGAACTTCATACTCCACTGAACTGCTAATGGGGGAGGGAGAGGGGAAGGAGTGCAGTGTAGGGGGAGAGGGGAAGGGTTCAGTACCTGGCAAGTCCTTACAAGCATATTTGGCAGATGATGACATTGAACAGAAACTCCCAGATACACCCCTTTCAACGCAGTCGCCCTTGTTGAAGGGGACGTGGCCAAGTTTGAAAACCAGCGTACAGTAAATGAGCAGGGACTGGTTGTGTGTGAAGGACAGAACAAAAACCCCAACAGAAGAAGTCAGGCTTCATTCCGATCTCAAGAGACAGCAACACAAATACCAAAGACACAAGGTAGGGCACTTATTAAGCATGTAGTGCCAGTCCCCATTTGTAGTCTGCTTATAAACTTGGTGTGACGTGGTGTGACGTGTCTATAAACTCCCAGATACACCCCTTTCAACGCAGTCATCCTGTTTAGTGTTCTTTGACACTGTAGGGGAAGTGGCCAAGTTTAAAAACCAACGTATATGAGCAGGGACTGGTTGTGTGTGAAGAACAGAACAAAAACCCCAACAGAAGAAGTCAGGATTAATTCCGATCTCAGAAGACAACAACACAAATAGAAAAGACACAAAGACACAAGGTAAGGCAAGTTGTTCATATGTGCAGCTGCACTTATTAAGCATTGAGTAGGCTACTATCAGCAGACCTGCAGTTCTTTATGAAGTATGCAGTTGAACTTGAACTGGCAGATGAGAAAGAGCTGACGCAGAAAGGTTTTAAAGGGTGTTGATCAGGCGCATAGGGAAATAAGGGCCAGTGTGGGCCAGTGCCACTATGATTGACAGCAGGTCCACACTAGCCTATCGGAGGTGTCCAAAATGATTGACAGCTGGCTCACCCCGTCGGAGTTGCCCGTTAACTTTACATTCAATGAACGGCTACAAAAGAGCAACTAACCATAATGTCACATTTAATGTCACACAACATACAGTATATAGCCCTTTGAACACTTTGAATGCAGTATTAAATATTACAACTATTTACAGAAGTTTCGCTGTATGTTTTGTCACTGTTTACTTGCCTGCGCATCATTTTGACTGGGGAAAACGGGACTGATAGGCGGTAGCCTAAGAAATAAACATCCGTTGCTGCTAGTGCTATGCCAACACTCGGAAGTTTTGCTGAGAGAAAATGCTAGCCGTTCAATAGAAAATGTCAAAACAGACATCGTTGTCATCCTTTTTCAGCAATCCTTCCAAGAGGTTAAAATTAGCCCCGTCGGTAAGAATATGATTTAACAATACTAGCGTTGGGTCATGTTAGACCTAATTAAACACAGGTGTATTTTACTCCAGTGTAAGCCTATTTAAGAAACTGGTCCTGCATATTTGTTCTCTTCTGAATGCAAAAAACTTCCAAATCGGGTATCTCAATAACTGGTCTGCATAGGCCTACCTACACTGTAAAATATTTCACCGTAATTTTACAGTAAATTACTGGTTCCTAATTGCATTCATTTCACGGTAATTTTACAGTAATTTATTGTAAATATTTCACAGTAATGTACTGTACATGTTTTACAGTAATGAACTGTAAAAATGTCACAGTAAAATGCAATGTAACTACAGCAGTATATTGTAATTTCACAGTTTAATGCCATTGGATTACTGTGATTTGGCAGTATGTAGCTGTGGAATTACATCGTCTTGCTGTATATAATTTACAGTATTTTTACTGTAAAACTTAAGTTATGCAACTAGTACATTATACTGTACATTTACAATTTAAGTACTGCACATTTGACTTGTTAACTGATTTTACCACACAAATGTGCTTTGGATTTGCTAAATTAAAAGTCAAAGCAAGAACAAAGACAATACTAATTTTAACTTTTTAAATTCATTACTCAATACCCAAATACATACAAATTCATGAAGGTTTAAAACACGTCATATTTATTATTCAATACCTAAATACATTACAATAAAAAAGGTTTAAAAACACGCAAAAAAATCAATACCCAATTACATAACAATTACTGAAGGTTTGAAACATGTCAAATTCATTACTCAATACCCTAACCCTAGAACTAAAAAACCCAAATACAAAAAGCAAAAGTTAAAAACACGTCAAATTCATTAATCAATATCCTAATACACAACGAAAAAAGTTTAAAACACGTCAAATTACACACAACACTCCAGAACGTAGACTCTCCTAAATAACTCTGTCTGTCTTCAAACCATATAAAATATAAACAAAACTTCGGAACATATATAAACAAAAATTAAATGCAATTACAAAAAAAAAAAAAAATGCAAAAACAATTAAAAATGTACAATGACCACTCGAAGTCGACAAGCTTTCTCTGGAGTGTGCTGACATTTGCATTTATCCCTCCACGCCTCTTCTTCGAGCCTTGCTCTGGGTTGATGCCCAAGAAGCACCTGTAAACAATAAGCAAAGACAACTTTCAGTTTTACAGATTTAATATGGCATTGTTTATCCAAGGCACATGCACCAAATAAGTTAGTATTGAAAGCCAAGCAAGATTGATATAAGCAACGCAAATCAGGAGGCTAAAATTAGCTCCTTTGAAATGACATAGCCTAGTTGCTGCATCTGGAGGCTAACGTTTACTTTAACTTTCACGCTAATTTGTGTATTCTCAGTCGAATAACACACTCTATACCTGGACACGTGGAGAATATTAATTGAGAACACATCATTTGAGCTTTCCAAAACAACTATACATTACTTGTCTGTGAGGAAAATCTTGGCGGGGAAAATGGCTTTAAAATTACTTAGCTGGAGGCTAACGTTAGCTTACTATAACTGTCACGCTTATTTGTGTATTCTCAGTCGAATTACACACTCTATACCTGGACATGTGGACAGCATTAAATGAGAACACATCATTTGAGCTTTCCAAAACAACTACACATCCAAAACAACTATACATTACTTGTCTGTGAGGAAAATCTTCGCGGGGAAAAATTGTTTAAAATTACTTAGCTGGTTGCTGCAGCTGGAGGCTAACGTTAGCTTCCTTTAACTTTCACGCTAATTCGAGTATTCTCCGTCAAATAACTAACACACTATGACTAAAATTGACATGTGGAGACCATTAACCTTAAATGGAAACTCACAATTAGAATTTTACAAAGATAAGTTTCTTCTCTGTGAGGCAAAGCTTCACGGAGAAAACAGCTTTTGGAATTTCTCAAAAAGTGGTTCTTTAAGTGACCTGACCTTGATCCAAAAGATCGTTAATTTACTAACCCAGACAACGAACGTTATTAAAACGTTATTATTATAGAGTTGTGACAAGCACTCTGTCAACCTTACCTTTATCTTCTATCTAGCTCGTGCTGTAGTGTATCCACCTTCGCGCTCTTCTATCATGTGCTGCCTGCGTCTGTAGTCACCGTGGATCCAACTGTCTCTTCTTGAGCCCAGAATACAGCGTAGTTCAAGTGCAATTCAAATTTACAGTAATGTATTGGGTTATCTCAAAGGATGATTTGAATAGAGTATTTTACTGTAAAATAACCCTATACACTGCTGTGAAATCCCGGTATCGTTTTTTTTCACAGTAACTTACTGTGTCTACATTGATTTCACAGTAAAGTCTACATTACAACATGACATTGTGATTATTACAGGTAAAGCCTGTAAAGTAACATTACGATGATTTATTGTGAAATATATCAGTAAAATATTGTAAAACTCTGGTAACATTTTACAGTGTACCACCTTGTCATTCTTGCCTGTATTCGTGAATCCTAGGGAATGGCTCCCCCTTTTTTTAATATATATATCTTGTTCCCTCTAACAACACAACCTATTAAGACCTGCTGCCTCTTATGTAGGGGTTTTAAAGTAAGAAAAATAGAAAGAAAAAAAGGTCCACACTCTTTCACTAAAGGTCCACACTGTTTTACATTTCTCCCTACGCCACTGGTGTTGATAGATAAAGGGTTCATAGTCCATACAGTAATGAAAAAACTGGGGGAAATCATGACATTTTGAAATAGCAATTTCGAGACCAGAGGAAGTTTTGAATAAATAAATAGAACCAGAAAGATTAGGAAAACCAATGGAAATGTGCTTCACAAATACCTGTGTATATGTGCTTCAGTCAAGATATTCACTAACGCCGGTATATTTCAGTGTATGTGGTTCAGTTAAGAACGACTGAAAAAATATCTATTGGTTAAACAATACTTATATGTTCGGGCACCTTGACCTTGACATGAATGTAGACATTTGCCTGACAAGCACCTTATAGCTGGTTCTTGATCTCGTTTAATTAAGTGCTTAAATGGGAATTTGTTAGTCAACCGTTCGTCTTGCACAGAGATTTCAGAATATGTCCCTGGAAACTTCATGCTTGCTGAAGGGTAACTTGTGTGCTGCAAGTCAAATATGGGTTAAGTTTAAGGCCAGGTATGGTCAATGATTTTTTTATATTTGTACTTTAAGTTCACTTTAATTTAACCAATGGATAGCGTGTCACGTTACACAAAGTGAATGGACGGGGTGGAAGCAAAGAAGAATAAAAAAGGAAAAAAAGTGCCGGCACAAGTTTGAAAACGAGCTTATAAGCAGGGAGTGGTTGCGATGCAGTAAGGTTTACCGTTTGTTGATAGATAAAGTGTTCATAGTCCATCAGTGACGTGCGGTGAGGTTCGTGGCTCAGATACTGTACATTAACCCAATAGAGTTTCTAAAATCAGAGTCAGATTTACAAATACATAAACCCAATAGAGTATCTAAAATCGCCATTCAATTGGCCGCTTGCACATTGACTACTGATTGTTTTTCAGCATTCTTCACAAAGGTATAGGTAAAGTACATACAGTTGGCAGCTGCCAGTTTGTGAGGAACCTGTGTTAATATGTGTGAGTATGCACTCATGAATATGAACTCGTGAATATGAACTCTTTCATACGAAGTTGCACAAGCATCCTGAGGGTTTCTACCTTTACCCATTATAATTGTAGGAGTTAAATCGAGGAAACTATAACATCAGCTAGATAACCAGCTATCATTTCATACAAATTGAACTCTTCCAATTTAATCGTTTATATTATTAAGTTTCCATAGCTAGCGAATTAGCTACTGGATAACCAGGTAATTCAACTTTAGCTGCAAATAAAGTATAATTTCTCAAAATCAGCTCATCATAATGGCTCATTATTATATAAATTAACCTCTGTGATCACATGTCGCAAACGTGTTGTTACGTTTCAAAAATTAAAAGAATAATAACACGTTAACGTATTAAAAGTCACTTGTTGCTAGCCTACTCTGCGTTCCATAGCAACTGAAACGCTTCCCATTTACTTTGCCGAACTGAATTGTGTTTCTGTTACTTTGCGTTGCTTGCAGTAGAAAGTTAAGAAAAGTTGAACTTTTGAAGTGGCAATCAAATCACGTTTATGCAAATATCCAAAGGGAGCTAGACTGAAAAAATAAAGATGGCGGACCAAACTCCGTAGATGGTTGTGTTTGTGCATAAGTTGCTACCCACAAAGTAGACAGCTTAATAGCGAAGTTACACAACGAAAGTTCTAGTTACCAACAGTGTTACGTCTGAACGAGTTTATTGAACGAAAGTTCATGAACCTGTTCATAATTTTGGTGAACGTGAACTGAACCTACAGTATTACTGCCTGATGAACAATACTGTGAACGCGTTCATTCTGGTGTCTGTGAACATCATGTTCACTCTGTAGCGCCCCCTTCAGTACAGCTGACTACGCCACCCCTTGAACTAACTGTGCTAATGTCAGAGCAAGGGGTACTCTGCCCCAATGAGTGAGACACAGGTACATTTTAGAAAAATAGAAAAGTATATTCTTTATTTAATTTCCATGGAGGAGGTTGTACAGTGTGGTCAATTAATACATTAAAGGGACAAGTAACAGCCGCCGGTTAATCCAGTCAAGACACTGAGAGGAGAAAAGCTAGTAGAAGCTTGGGTCTCAATATCACACGTGAATAGGTGCACACAACCCTTTGGGCAACACACTACAAACTTACGTTCTGATGGACCACTCAGAAAAGTGTAAGACCACACAGCACTGCAACACACGTCATTACGTGAGGTTAAACACTCTGAGACCGGCATCCCTAGGTCTATATGGCGTTTATGACTTGACCAGTACCGGGGCTGACCATGGGGAAGACAAGGAACAAAACGAAAGAAAGAAAAACCCCTCTAACCTGGGACTCACAACACGTTCAACAGGACATACAAACAGTCCCCAGACTACAGGGAAAATCAAACCAAGTCTCTTGGAGTAGCAAACTCACACACACACATACAAACACTCTCAAAAGAAGGGCAGCTAGCACACCGTGAAGCTGTGTCGGTCTTAAAACAAGCAAACAAACACAGTAAAATGTTCGCCTTCCATAATACACCTTTGCCTTCATCCCGTTATGCTTTAATAAGCATTTATCCCTTTTGTTAAAACATACGCTGCCGCAAGGACAAAAAAGTGTTAGCACAAACTAAACCATCGGCGTGGTACCACATACCTGTGCAATGTTAATGCTGTCTGACTAGATCACTTCTGATCAGACCGTCCCTTGGGACCATAATTTACGGCCACGCCTGCGTTGGCTCCCAAACTCACAAAGACATCAACCTCGCAGGAGGACCAAACTTAGACTTACTATGAACGTCAATAACGTTCTGGTAAGTCCGCTAGTGACCGTTGTGGCGGGGACCAATTGGGGATGATTGGGGATGTCGCAAATGTCTTGTTAGCATCCGGGTGACGTCCAGTTTGCTGGGAACTGGCCTGCAAGGCATGGAAATGTTTTGGTAAAAATGTGAATGAACCCTATAAATCATGCTTAAGACATGTTTATTTGCCTTTTTTGTTATGAAAATGTTTGCCACTGGATAAATATACAATTCATTCACATATATAATCCATATGCTCCATGCATTACATAAGATAGAGGCTGTTGACATAGATTTTCAGTGTCTGTTGGTGTGACAGGAAATGGACAGGGGGAGATTGCGGTTGAACACAACAAAACAAACATGAAGACACAACAAAAGTTGAGGAATAAGCATTTTTAGGCTTAATCTAGTCTTTTTCATCATACTCTCATGTCTCCTATACTGGCCTGGCAGAGCTGGCATTGAGTCATCACTTTTAAAGGAGCTTCTTAAATCCTAGCCCTCCCTAACATGCACACATACCAATCACAGGTCAAACTTATGGCTAAATGTGGTTGATTTATGAAAGCTAGAAGTGGTACTAAACAAAGAGCCGTTTGGAAGCCGAAGGAGCCGGCTCTTATTGCTGAACTCAGGCAAATCTGGCTCACTTAAAAGAAGCGGAAGTCACAAGTCAGTCTCCTGTAAACATGACTCTACCATGACAATTTGTTTGTTTGTGTTATTTTAAGGTAATAAACTCCATAATGTGACTTGTAAAATAAAAGTGACATTTCTAAATTGTAACAAAAAGCATCTTCTCTCTCTCTGCTTACTTGTAGCTATGGCAACCATTGTTTTAACCGTGGCGAAAGTCATTCCAGACATCATTAGCAAAGGACTGGCCATTCGCAAGCAGTTAATGCAAGCGAAGAAAAACAAGAAAGGCTGCTTGCGTCTGGCAGATCGTATGAAGGCTGAGATGGATCTACTGGAGGGTTTGGCCAACCAGGGTGCGAATGAAGAACTGCTGCAGAAGGCCCTCGATGAATTTAACAAAGTGTTGGAAGAAGCAGAGACCCTCCTGAAGAAGTATGAAGAAACCAATTGGGTTAAGAAGAAATTCAATGCAAACACCTGGCGGGAAGATTTTGAGGAGGTGAACCAGCACCTCAGTAACGCAGCACACTACCTCTCCCTCTGCCTGCAAGTGGAACAACGGAAAATTCTAGAAGACATGTTTAATGATTCAAGGATTCGTGAGGAGAATGGTGAAGACATGAAGATTGATCAGCAGGAATGGGATAAATGTAAGGCCTGGTTACATGCAGAAAAGAGTCTTGCTAGTTTACAAGCTCATCCAGGGATAAGCTGGGGGGAATTTGGTCTAAATGGTTGGTTAGCGTGTTTGAAACTTTACATCATCTCATGAATGTGGAGCTCAGAGTAGTAGTGTAGACTCAAACAGAATCAGGAGAGGTGAGGTGTGTGTTTGGGGGTTACAAAGGAAAGCCACTAGTGGATACTGCTCCCTGTCCAAGCTTTTAACACACAAAAAAAATCCCTAAATGTAGGCCTACACTCAGCATTGAGTATCAGTCAGATGTTTGTCTCTGACACTATTGTTGTGGTGTTGTTTCAGCAGACATTAACACACACGAAGCATAAGGAACAGAGAGTGTAGTTTACTCAGTCTCATAACTTCATACAGTACATTGAACAAGATCCTTCCGCTAGTGCTAGCGCCCCTAGTGTCTATACTTGTAAGTGCATATAACCATTACTACACAATGAATGCATAGAACAATGCAATATATTCATGGACACAACAACTATGATCTCTCCTGAATACTGTTTCTCATCAAAGTAAGTAGGATTTTTTAGCATTGCAGCAGTTCAAGGCAGTTGGTAATATGTAACTTGGTTGAAAAAAAATGAATGTTTTTCCTGATCTGTTGGACAGATCTCTCACTTACACATGTAACGTGTAATCATGTTCTTCAGAGAGGGTTATCATCATGAGGAAACTAGGGGTAAAGGAAAAGTTGTGCATGAGGTTGTGAATGTATGATGTATGATGTATGATGCATAATGTTATATATGTAAATTATTTCTCTGCTCTGTTACTCATTCCCCATGCTGAATGTTCAGTAATGGTGTCGGTGGAGGAGACCAGGGCTGAGGTGAAGGACGTGCATGATGTGGTGGATAACACTAACCAGAGGGTTACCTCTCTAGGACACCAGATGGCCAGCGCCCAAAGAGACCTGAGGGACATCAAGGACAGGGTTGGAACACGTAAGTTACTGTCTGTACTCAGAGACACAAGTGACACCAATTTAAACCAGATGAAAGAGATTTGCAGATTATCTTTGAAGCAGCTTTAGGAAATAAATGGTTTTAAGGCAAGGCGAGGCCATCTAAAGTGCTACAGGTATTTAGAAAAGTTCTTTACATTTTCATTCATTCATTCTGGACAAACTCTTTCTTCACAGTCCAAGGTGCTGGGCCCATGTCATCTTCAGCATCACCAGAGACATTCAGAGGTAAGAGCTAAAATAGTCTTCTAATGCCTTGATAGGAATATCAGATGCTTTAAAACAGAAGTGGAACCAGGAAAGAGCTGTCAGATCAGATCACCATCAGATACTGTTATTGAGAATTTTAAGATTGCAGCCACAGAGATGAATCTATGTTGAACGACGACCTGGCAGTACTGTTAAGTTGTTGTGGTTGTCATGGCCTGCAAGACTGAAGTTTGTTAACTGTCCTTTTTCAGACAAAGTCTTTACATTTCGGTGCGAACTCATTAACGGAATTGAAGAGGGCACTCTAAAAGGTCTGCTGGATGGTCTTCAGAAAGCCACACCTGACCAGCATCCTGTGATTAAGGGGAGGGAGAGGAATACCGTTCTACAGAATAACCGTGTGATCGAAGACCAGGTGACCTCCCTCGTAGATTTGGTGTGGAAGAAAGGTGACCTGGCCTGTGAGATATTCCTCTCTCTTCTGAGAGAACATGACCAGACCCTCTATGGGAAACTTGGTTTGTAAACACCCCAGTGGTAGTAGTAAATCTGTTTACTTGCGTATCTCTGGAAAATCTGTGTCTCTTTCCAATTGTTTGTGTTACCTCCTGGTATGAAATGCGCCGTACAAATAAAGTTTGATTGATTGATTGATTGATTGATTGGAATAAAAAACAATTTCATCAAAACAGGGTGAAAAGCTTAACTCATCTCATGAGATGTTTCCTCTCACAAGTCAAGGGGTTTGCATGTGCACTGTCTCTGCACACCCAGCCTTATACATTTATATGATTAAATAGCCTACTGAAGAATGGTCTGAATGAAACTATGACACAGTAACCCGCGCGCACTTCATCCACAGTGCAATGCTATATCCATATACTCTGTGTGAAAATCTGCTTGAGTGGAGTTTGAATAACATGTTTTCTGCAATATTATTCATATTATCTGTGTGTGGGCTCTCTGAAACTAGCGTGTGAAACAAACCAAAAATAATGTGTGAAGTTGCTGAGGTGAATGTTTACTTAAACTTATAATCTGTGTGCGGAGAAATGTTTATTTTTAAGCCTCGAAAGTTGCACTGGGTGCCTTTAATGAATGAATGTATTTATTATTTTAAAGATAATTAACTGTAGATTTAGAATATCCAATAAAACATTTCCTTTTTTGTAACACTTGGCTGATTTTGTCTGACCTGCCTGAGATGGTTGCTGAGATGCAGTGCTAGACTACACTAACATGTTTAGTCACTTCATTCCATAACCCGCCCACAGGGGCGGCCCTAGCACATTTGGCGCTCTAGGCGAGCTTCACTCCTGGCGCCCCCCCCCCCCCCACGAAAACGGAAAACTTTCAAACGCTATTTTGCCTTGTAAGACTGCAATTATTTCACATAAACACAACAACGATCGCAGCAAATAGACTGTTTTACCGTCACGCACCTGTATAAACTCAGTCCCAACACAGTACAACGACATGCAATAAGAACAGTAAGGAACAGGTACATCATTAGTTCATCATCACACATAGAAAATGATGCGCCCGTCGCAAGGCATTATGGGGCGACTATGCCGGCACGTTACAGTATTTATTCTCATTATTTGTTAAATTTAGCTTTGTGGCGAAATTTACTTTTTCGCTTCAATGTCGTTAAAAGAATAAGTGAATTTGCGCTTAGGCCTACGTGACATTGTTGGAGGAAGTTTGTTTTGTAATTAGTTGCAGCAGACGAGGCGCTGTTGAGCGGCTGTTCCCATAAATCCATGTTAATGTTCGTCATTCACAATAATGTTTGATAACCCCCTGAAGAAGTTGTATTAATTTTTTCCCACGTGTTGTCTATCTGCTCATTATACACTGTTTCTCCAAAATTAGTTTGATCTCTGAAATACTGTGTTCATTAGTGTTTTCATGATAACATATTGTAGCAACCCTTAATGTGTATTGTACATCATAAGTACATATGCCTGCACCTCGCGAGGTTACAACATCATTCATTTCACCTGTCTTTACAACGGTAGAGAGAGCAATTTGGTGTGTTCTGTAATCCGGCCCGTCGAATCATGCACGCCGTTCTGTCAATACCAATGAAGTACATACCCCCCTAATGTAAGATGAAGTTCTTAATGTCAAACTATTGGTTGGAGATGTAGAAGGGGCGCCAATGTATGCGTCCGGGGGAAAAAAAGAAAATTATTATTGTGTTTTATTTTTCTTCTTTCGGGCGCATTATTTGGCGCTCCCCCTCTAGATGGCGCTCTAGGCGGCCGCCTAACCCGCCTGTAGGAAAGGCCGCCCCTGCCCGCCGCCAGGTTAACAACCTCCGTGTGTAAAAGAACGAAAGAGAACAGCAGGGTCTCTGATCTGATTTTGTTATGTTTCTACTGCAAGCCGTACCGTTGGAGGTAACCCAAGGCTTCATGGGAAGACGAGGTTTTGGTTGCTTATGCTGAGAGCGAAAGTAAAGTGCTGGTTCAGTGAAGCTCCGTCTCCCGAGTCTTATTTAAGTAGCCTAATTTTAGTTCCCAGAATATAACAGATTTCTTTCCATTTCTGTGTGTTTGTCGGGTGGATAAAGTGCGTATTCGACGACAACGTAAGTTTGCTCTTTGCCTCCAAGTGTATTTACTTAGTGTTACGGAGTTTATGTATCTTAAACAGAATTGTTATCACGTGTTGTACTAGTGCACTAAGCACTACGCAGGCCAGAGGAGAAAGCGTAGTCGCACATTGTAATTACAAGTTTACAAAGGATAACGTTTCACCTGGTAATCTTATGGTTTTCATCTGTTCAAACATTGAACCGTAACAGTAGTCGAGTTGGTAAATTACTGAAGACCTATGGGCAAGGGAAAGTAGGCTACCAGAAAGGTGTGGTATTTCCTGTTTAAAAACGGTTTTGTGAAGTCATCGCAGGGTAATCTTTTAAGATTTTGGGTTTAATTAGATTGCACTGGCAAAACAATTTAGTTCAATGTAGTTCAAGTGTCATTCTAAATCATTTAGTTCACATAGCTGCATTACAGTTTGACATACGGTGTGTTAACCCTTCCTGCTCTGTCTGTCTCTGTCTGTCTGTCTCTGACAGTAGTCGGAGATTACAGGGGAGAGTTAGTTCAATGCTCCAGGGTTAACGCCCTTTCCTTTCCGTCTGTAGTTGATGAGTAAATAAATTAGCATTTGCTTCTTTCTTATGGTTTATTCTCACACTAGTTCACAGTTACAGCAACATAACTTTTCTCTAAATCTGATTCATCTGTATACATCCAATATTTTCATAAACATCACCGTTCACTCTCGCTCTCTAACACACCCACCCTGAACGTGCTGCTCTTAAAGGGCCCGCACCATTATACAACAGGTCGTAGAATTGCGTATAAAGTGACACAATAAATTATGGATTTCATTTTGGTTCAATCGCTGCCCATTTTAAGTGAGATGATAAAGTAGAACACAGATTACATCAGAAAAAGGAAGTGTTAGTCGAGGTTTGGATTGTTTAATACCGAAGCTGTATTGCTGTTCTATTAACTTAAATATACAGATATTAAGTTTATATATGATCTTGTGATATGATTTTAGATAGAGACTCGGAGCAGAAAGCCATTTTAGCAAATCGTATTTGACTTATTGAGCACCATTATAGAATATTTTCCTTGTACTCCATCACAAGCAGGAAGTAACTGCATCTCTGCCTCCAACATGAGTCATCATAGAGGATCTGCTGGTGGACATGGAGATACAAGGTGAGGAGTGTGTGTGTGTGTGTGTGTGTGTGTGTGTGTCTGTGTCTGTGTGTCTGTGTGTGTGTGTGTGTGTGTGTGTCTGTGTGTCTGTGTGTCTGTGTGTCTGTGTGTGTGTGTGTGTGTGTGTGTGTGTGTGTGTGTGTGTGTGTGTGTGTTATACTTGTTTGTGTGGAACCTAATTCAATACCACCTGATTTAGATGTTTGGTAAACAAGACCCTTTGTTTTTTATCTGATCACACCTGAACATTAACATGCTGCCTTCATTTACTGAAAGACCAACAACCCAGAAAGGGAGACCAGACTCTCCTGCACCCAGCTGTGTGTCCATGAAGAGTGATCAGTCAAAGGATGACATCATCAACTTTAGTGTGGGACACAGTCAGGCGGATCCCAGGTAAGGATAGTTGTCCATCAAGACACAGAGTTAGTCTTCTTTTGTCCATTCACTTTGCTATTAATATATTCCTAAATGTGTGGAGAGGATATACGCTAGAGCCATTCTCTTGTGTACTAATGAATCTCATTTAGATGTCTACTAGTGTGTTGAAATCTGAGTGTGAAACTGCATGGTCAGACATGAGAGGCTGATTTCCTGGCAAAGATGATAAAACTCATGGGTACTGGTGTCAGTTACTAGGAAGTGAGGTTTTAACACCGCTTTGTACAAAGTGACCCTAAGCCTAGCCCTCGATTGCATACCCAACTTGTCATAATCCTGCTCAGAATCTCCTGATCGTCACATTTCCTCAAGTAGAACACTGTCTTTAATGAGTTACTACTGTATGATGTGTTTACTTCTCTGAAGCCCAGTGGATGAGAGGCCAGACTCTCCTGCACCCAGCTGTGTGTCCATGAAGAGTGATCGGTCAAAGGGTTACATCATCAACTTTAGTCAGGGACACAGTCATCCTGATCCCAGGTAAGGATAGTTGTCCATCTAGACACAGAGTTAGTCTTCTTTTGTCCATTCACTTTGCTATTAATATATTCCTAAATGTGTGGAGAGGATATACGCTAGAGCCATTCTCTGGTGTACTAATGAATCTCATTTAGATGTCTACTAGTGTGTTGAAATCTGAGTGTGGAACTGCATGGTCAGACATGAGAGGCTGATTTCCTGGCAAATATGAAAAAACGTATGGGTACTGGTGTCAGTCACTAGGAAGTGAGGTTTTAACACCACTTTGTTCACACGTACCCTAGGCCTAGCCCTCCATTGCATAACCAACTTGTCTTGTGTTTCTGTTACTTGTATTTGCTTCCTTGGTTGGTCATGTACTCCTTTGTTTACTTCCTGTGTTCAATGTGCTTTTGTTGTCCCTTGTGCCTTTGTTCACACCCCTGTCCTTAGTGTTTTGTCTCGTTGCTTCCTGCCCACCTCTGTCTTGTTTTCTTTTTTAGTCCTGTGTATTTAAACTCTTGTTTCATCAGCTCTTTTTCTGTCAATGTTCATGTTTTACGTTGTTGTGTTTGGTTTCATGCTGTCTCACTGTACCTTTCCTGTTTGTACCTGCCTGTGTGTCAGTAAAGATTCCCCTTTGTGTTTCAAAGTTTGTCTACGTGTCGTGCATTTGGGTCCAGTTATTATCAGTCTTACACTGTATATCCCATTGATGCACAGAACTGTACACTCCTCTTGAAGCAGAACATTTTAGACCAACTTCTGATCACTTTAAGTTGGATGTTAAAAATAGTTCAAACAAGGAGAAATGAGGCATCATTAAAATAAGGCAATGTAATGTTTGTCTCATTCCCCATATATTCCTTCTGTACTACTTAGTGTTGCTGTTTGGTGCATAAATATTTACCTGTAAATGCTTTGTTGACCAATATCTGCTGTCCTTCTATTTCTCCTTAGTGTCCAACAGGAAGAACAAACAATGCATCCATCCTCCGGCAAAACGTGGCAAAATGAATTGTCTACTGTTTTCAAGGTGCGTAAAACATTCTACACATAGTTCACTTTCTAAGACACCAATGATCAATCTGAATGAAAATGAAAACGGCACACTCTCTGAAAACGGTGTGTAATATAGTGTTTTAGAAAACTGGAAAAAATGTTTAAGAGTGTTTTAGATTAGTCACACTAGTGTTTAGTTATTGATACAAACACATTAACTATATGAATTTGTGTCAAAAGGTTAACACACATAGTTAGATTTTGAATAGGATTGTTGAGTTTTGCAGGTTTTTTCATCACTGACAAATAATTTGATTTGCTATCAGGAGCTTGAACACAAAGTCATCACTTTCATGACGAATGAACTAAAGAGACTCAAGAAGCTCCTGACTCCTGATTACCCAGAATCCCCTTGTAGTGAGGTGGATGAGGAGGACCAGAGAGAAGCCAGAGATGGAGCTCTGAAGATTGCAGTGCACATCCTGAGGAACATGAATCAGGAGATCATTGCTCAGCAGCTGGAGAAATGTGAGATATTTACTCAGCACTGAGTTACTGAACATTATACATTGTTATTGCAAGCTCGATTAAAAATATACTTTAAAGATAAATCTTTATGTTTTGTATAAACATAATTACTCCTTCAATATGTGATATCAATTCTCACTAGAAAAATAACATTGATGTTCACAATTTTTTTTTCTGTTTATAATACCTGAAAGGAAAGAGTCAATTGAACACTTCACATGAGCCCTCATAATTTGTCTGTCATAATTTGTTAATTCAATTCATGACAAAGGCTTAAAGTGCTCCCTTCACACTTACATATGCTGTCAGATTGACTAAATCAAATGTATTTATCTCTAGATGGACTGTTTACTAGATGTCAACAAAATCTCAAATACAATCTAACAGAGAAGTTTCAGAGTGTATTTGAAGGCGTGGCTAAGCCAGGAAACCCTAGTTTTCTGGAGAAGATCTACACAGAGCTCTACATCACAGAGGGGGAAAGTGTAGAGGTCAATACAGAACATGAAGTCAGAGAGATTGAGATGGCATCCAGGAGACAAATAACACAAAGGGAAACACCAATCAAATGTACTGACATCTTCAAGCCCTTACCTGGACAAGACAAACCCATCAGAACTGTGCTGACAAAGGGAGTTGCTGGCATTGGAAAAACAGTCTCTGTGCAGAAATTCATTCTGGACTGGACTAAATCCAAAGCCAATCAGAATATTCACTTCATATTTCCACTTCCTTTTCGGGAGCTGAACTTGATTAAAGACAAGAAATACACACTTCTGGACATCATCCATCACTTCTTCTCTGAAACAAGAGACTTAGCCTTCTCCAACCAGGACAGATACAAAATTGCTTTCATCTTTGATGGTCTGGATGAAAGCAGACTTCCTCTGGATTTCCAGCACAATGAATGCATCTACAATGTATCAGAACCTGCCTCAGTGGATGTCCTTCTCACAAACCTCATCAAGGGGAATCTGCTTCCCTCTGCTCTTGTGTGGATCACCTCCCGACCAGCAGCAACCAATCAAATCCCTCCTGAGTGTCTTGATCAGGTGACAGAAGTCCGGGGTTTCAATGACCCACAGAAGGAGGAGTACTTCAGGAAGAAAATCACAAAAGTGGAACTGGCCAGCAGAATCATCACACACCTGAAGTCTTCCAGGTGCCTCTTCATCATGTGTCACATTCCAGTCTTCTGTTGGATGGCAGCCACTGTTCTGGAGTACATCCTGACTGAAGCAGAGAGTGGAGAAATTCCAACATCTTTGACTCAAATGTACACTCACTTCCTGATCATACAAACAAAACACAGGAGCCAGAAGTATGGAAACCGTGATGCAGATGCACTCTGGAATCTGAAGACCATTCTGTCCATGGGCAAACTGGCTTTTCAGCAGCTGGAGAAGGGCAATCTAATCTTCTATGAGGAGGACCTGACAGAGTGTGGCATTGGTATCACAGATGCATCAGTGTACTCAGGGATGTGTACCGAAATCTTCAGAGAGGAGGCAGGGCTGTACCAGGGGAAGGTGTTCTGCTTTGTTCATCTGAGTATTCAAGAGTTTCTAGCAGCTTTATATGTGTTTTTGCACTTACGCAAGAGAGAGAGCAATATGCCTCACCGACACCAAACCTCTCAGCTATATTCACTGCTCAGTGCTAAGAAACTTAATGACCTTCACCAGACTGCAGTGGACCTGGCCTTAAGGAATGAGAATGGACACCTGGACCTTTTCCTGAGGTTTCTTCTGGGCCTCTCACTGGAGTCCAATCAGAAACTCCTACAAGACCTGCTGCCACAGACAGGGAGCAGCTCACTGAACACAGAGGTAACAGTCGAGTACATCAAGCAGAAGATCAGAGAAGCCCCCAACCCAGAGAGATGCATCAACCTGTTCCACTGTCTGAATGAACTGAATGACCACTCTCTGGTGGAGGAGGTCAAGGGCTACTTGAGGAAGGGAAAAGAAACCAGAGAGGATCTCTCTCTTTCCCAGCTGTCAGCTCTTGCTTTTGTGCTGCTGATGTCAGACCAGGAACTGGAGGAGTTTAACATGGTGGATTATGGGGGAGGGGGATCACCTGCCCAATCAGATGCAGGTCTGCTGAGGATGCTGCCCGTGGTCAAAGCATCAAGAACAGTGAAGTGAGTATTGGAGTCTTGAGTGAGTGTAAAGGTGGGCATTGAGGTTATATTCTATACTGTTATGGATTGATTGTTAAGAGTCAAAGTTACTGTAGTATGACTGACAGCATTGTAGAGGAGTCTGCATGTATTAATAATTTAATATAGCATCTGAAAATTAGTATAGCAACTGACACAGATATTTCAGGAGATTGATACACACAATTGAATGAAAGGCTACATTGGAATTGTCTGCTTCCTAGATGAAGTCCAAAGTCCCCTGACAGTACTAAGAAATACTGGAACATACTTCATGGATTCACTCTAAGTACTAGTACTAAGTCCTAATTGTTACCGCCTCAAGCAGACATCACTCCACTGAAAAAGACTTACATGTTCGTGACCACCTCACAGACAGTTACTGCTCATAATCATCTAGATACCAGATGACAAATTGTGCTTTGATGTTTGGTGTCTTTGAATTTTTTACAATCGCTATCATCCTTTTGTCAATCTGTAGTCACATTTTCAAAACTCACACAATTAGCACAAATCTGTCTTTTGTGGACCCTAACATGAATTGCACATTTTGCTAATTAAATATCAACTCTACTAACTAAAAATGCAAAAAACCTTTCTCTACATACTGTACATGTATCAGAACATGGCAAGACAGACTCAATATCAAATCATTCTTTCAAAACACTAGCACACATTTTCTATCCTAGAGGAATATTTCACAGTCATAGACTCTCAAAATACTAACAGTTGATGGCATTGCAAATACTGCATTACTTTACTTTTCATATTTCACTTCTATACCCGCATACAGCAGACACTATGAAATCCCTTGTGTTTTTTTGTTAATTCAGTTTCCTTTTATTTTAAAGCACTAAAAGTGAGTGAGCCATCTTTACTTCATGGAATATGCTGTTAACATAAAATAGAAGGGGACAGAATTGGTGCAGTATTTCAGTGTTTGTCGGTAAACAGGGTTAAGCTTCTTATTAGCATGAGAATGCTGCTAGTGATCAACACAACCTGTCAAAGATTAGAATGACTCTGAATAACTGGGTGGATCCACGTATTTAGTTTTACTTTAGCTAACGTTGTGTGACATGGCATTTGGCGGAGGTCTGTGTTCTCCGAGTACCCTTCTAATTAGCATGAAAATGCTGCTAGTGATCAACAACATATCCAACATGCATGGCCTTTGTGTAAAAATAAAACACTCAAATACAGTTAAACAGACACAAAATGGAAAAACACAGGATAATATGGAGATGGTGACAGTCCAGTGCATCATAATTGCAAGCACACATCACATGACACTGTCCTGTATCATACGTGTGTCAAGTCAGATTTCTCTAATCAGCTCTTAAACAGAAGAGGAGATCTACAGTAGTAGCCACTGACTCAGTGGTGGCTGAGTTTAATGAGGATGTCTCACAGGAATGTCCTTATTGTCACTCTGGAGACTCTGTGTTTCAGTTATTGTCTGAATGTGCCAGACTGTTTATTCCCCTGAGTGGTTTGAGTAGAAAGCTGAGCTGTGAATCCATGATCACTACAAACATTTTGGTTAATGGATATAGCCATTTTCACTGTACTCTGACACTAGCAACTTCATACACTATGATGAAATGCTTTAAATGTGGGAGAGTCAGGTATCTAGTGCAAGATTCCCCCAAAAAGAAGGGATGAACCTGCCAATGAACAAGGTTTAGGTGCTGATCAAAATGAGTCTGCTGCAGCCACCTGATCTAATCTTTATTATCTATAGCATTTGGCCACATGTTCTCTATCACGTGTTATATCATCTCTATTCATCTTGATATAAATGCTTGGTGTGCCTCCATCATTGGCATGCCTTTTGTTGCTGCATTTGCACCACAGGACGTTTTTGTTTTTCTGTTTTGCACTTCGACGAATGCAGTAAAATATTATATGTCGTTTTAGTTTTTTCCTTTAGTTTTTCTGTTTTTTTTACCTAAGGACCACAGGTTTTTGTGTTTGTATACAGCAATTGTATTTCAGGGCTACACTGCAGGGCTGTGTTTGTGTTTTCTGTTTGTGTTTGTGTTTTCAACTCCACCATAATGTGTTTCATAATCCAATGATCGCTTCATTCACAAATGCTTATCAGCTGTTTCAGTTCAGCTTTTGAGCTGCTGTTGTTGCAGAGGTGGAGGCTTTATTCTTTACTGAAGTGAACATTAGGCTTTCAATTCTGGCATACTGTGTGTAAGCATTCATGAGTAAGATAAGAAAGATCCATAAATACAAAGAAGAGCTGTGCAGCTTTATGTGTGTGTGTGTGTGTGTGTGTATGTTGGTATACCAAATTATCTTGACTGTCTAGGTGTTGTATACTAGATCATTAAAGGGATAAATGGATGGTTGGATGGATAGATGAAAGAGGGAGAGTATTAGTCTTAGTTGTATGGTGTGCATTCTGAAACTGTGCTGTCTGTCTTTATTACTGTGATTCTCATCTATATGCCTTCATTTTAATGTGTGTGTTTCTATAGGCTGATTCATTGTAACCTCACAGTGAAGAGCTGTGCAGCTTTATCTTCAGCTCTCAGCTCAAACTCTTCCAGTCTGAGACAGCTGGTCCTTGATTACAATAATCTGTTGGGAGATTCAGGAGTGGAGCT
>NC_137918.1:26695208-26697708 GCF_963457725.1 Sprattus sprattus
AAAAGAAGCTGAACGTAAAGAGCTAGAAATCAAAATAAAGGCTCTTGAACAACAACACAAAATTACACACTGTCAAGACACACTGAGTTCCCTGATAAATAAGCGTAGGACACTAGACACCTTACTTTCAGAAAAAGCAGAGGGATGTTTGCGATATACCAGCCAAAGATATTATGAACACGGAGCGAGGGCGAGCCGGTTACTTGCATTTTAGCTAAGGAAACAGCAGTCCTCTCGAGTGGTCATGAAAGTTAAAACTGATGATCCAAGAAAATTTGTGACAGATCCAGAAAAAATTTCAAAAGCCTTTGCAGATTTTTATAAGACGCTTTACACCAACGTGGGGGTGTCCACATGTGACGATGAGATAAAAAAATCTTTAGACCAAATCAATTTAAAACAACTATCTGATGATGCAAAAGGAAATTTGGATCTGCCTATAGCACCCACTGAACTTCAGGAAGTAATTTCAAACCTTAAAAATAATTCCAGCCCAGGACCAGATGGCTATATTAATGAGTTTTATAAAACATTTAGTGATGTATTATCCCCTCTACTATTACAAGCTTATAACTGTATGCTAGAAACAAGGAAGCTTGCCCCATCATGGAGAGACGCTACTATCGTTGTAATACCCAAAGAGGGCAGAGACCCCACTGATTGTGGTGGATATAGGCCCATCTCCCTCCTTAATGGGGATTTACGTATACTCACATCTATTCTCTCTCGCAGATTAAATAAATATCTCCCAGACATAATACATCCAGACCAAACAGGGTTCATCCCAGGCCGCTATTCAGGTAACAACATCCGCAGACTTCTGAATGTCATGAGCTATGCAGCCTCCCAGGGCTCAGAAGCTATGCTGCTGTCATTAGACGCTGAAAAAGCTTTTGACCGTGTGTCATGGAAATATTTATTCCAAGCCTTGGCACGATTTGGACTGGGTGATAATTTCATTTCATGGTCCGTATTCTATACTCAGAGCCCAGGGCTGCAATAAGAGTCAACGGTCACTTATCTGCACCTTTTAATCTTGAAAGGGGTACGCGCCAGGGCTGCCCCTTATCACCAGCGCTTTTTGCCATTTGCATTGAGCCACTCGCCCAAATGATCAGAGATAATTTGAACATAGCTGGAGTGACAATAGGAGAAATGAACACAAAATTTCATTGTATGCAGATGATGTACTCTTGTACTTGTCAAATCCTTCAGGTTCCATACCAGCGTTAAAAACAAGCGTAAAACAATTTGGGTACTACTCAGGCTATAAAATAAATATTAATAAAACAGAGGCACTGGATATTAACAGTCTTATTTCAAAACAAATAAAAGATCACAGTGAATTTCGCTGGCCGTCGGAGGGCATTAAATACCTTGGTATTTTTATAACACCAGTGTTGGATAAATTGTTTAGTGCAAATTATGACAAATTAATTAATAAAATCACACAGGATCTGGCCCGTTGGTCCTCCCTTCCCTTGTCCCTGTTAGGTCGAATAGAATCTATCCGTATGAATGTTCTTCCTAGACTACTGTACCCATTTCAGATGCTCCCTATTCCCATACCAAAAGAAATATTTTGTATGCTGGATCGCTTGATATCCCGGTTTATTTGGCAAGGTAGGAGGCCCAGAATACGACTCAAAACTCTACAGCTCCCTAAATCTGATGGTGGGCTTGCTTTACCTAACCTCAAACTATACTTCTGGGCTTCACAACTTAACACTAAAAGGTCTATATCCCTCGTACGGGATATTTTTATTTTTGAGTTTTCGTCTTAGAGACATAAAAAGAACAACCACGGAAACATTGAACCCTTTTCTAATATTATTTATGAGGTCTTCTAGAATAGAATCATATATTCCATTTGTGCATCAATGTTTTGAGTTAATCAAAATGTACAAAAACATCAAGGCATGTCAGACAACTTAGAAAAGTCTAAAAGGCCTTGGACCTTAGAGTGTTGCCTGGATCTCTAATGATACCTCAACTAGATGGTTAGATATAGAACAAACACAATGTGAACATATTCTTGAGCAGTTACCATTCTCAAACATATCTCTGAAATCATGTGAGGCAAGCATATGGACAAAAAGTACAGCTAATATTTGGAAAGAAATACAGAAAAGGCACAAACTACCTAACCCCTTATCAACCCTAACTACAATCAAATCCATTCCCAATTTTACACCGCTGCATCTAGATGCTGGCTTTAAAAACTGGGCTAGATATGGTCTTATTTATACTCACCAGCTAGTCCATTCAAATAACATTAAGTCATTCACCCAGATTAAAGAAGAATTTGGACTTCCAAATACTGATTTTTTCAGGTTTCTCCAAATTAGGCATTTCTTTGTTCAGCATGGGGAAATTAATAAAATTAGATCACCATCTCCAATAGAACAGTATTTTATTAGAGTACAACGCGGTATTTTGTGTGAAAAAACTATTTCTTGTCTTTACAATAATCTGATTACTATGGACGCACATAACACAC